>NW_027076269.1:0-71000 GCF_963932015.1 Anas acuta | reverse complement strand
CTTTACGCAGCCCCACATGCAACTGGACCCTCCGGGTTCGCTGTTCCTGAGCAAACCTAAACGTAGCCCTAGCCGTCATCGGAGATGAGTGAAAAATCAGGCCCCAGGAAATGAGTTCCGAGGCCTTTTCGCCCATCCAAATGTGCCCCCAAAGGAAGGCTTTGGGTACAAGAGAACTCCCCAGGGGAGCCTTAACGCAGCCCCACATGCAACTGGACCCTCCGGGTTCGCTGTTCCTGAGCAAACCTAAACGTAGCCCTTGCCGTCATCGGAGACGAGTGAAAAATCAGGCCCCAGGAAATGCATTGCGAGCCCTTTTCGCCCATCCAAAAGTGCCCCCAAAGGAAGGCTTTGGGTACAAGAGAACTCCCCAGGGGAGCCTTTACGCAGCCCCACATGCAACTGGACCCTCCGGGTTCGCTGTTTCCGAGCATCCCTAAACATAGCCCTAGACGGCATCGAAGACAAGTGAAAAATCAGGCCCCAGGAAATGCGTTGCGAGGCCTTTTCGCCCATCCAAAAGTGCCCCCAAAGGAAGACTTTGGGTACAAGAGAACTCCCCAGGGGAGCCTTTACGCAGCCCCACATGCAACTGGACCCTCCGGGTTCGCTGTTTCCGAGCATCCCTAAACATAGCCCTAGCCAGCATCGAAGACGAATGAAAATTCAGGCCCCAGGAAATGCGTTGCAAGCCCTTTTCGTCCATCCAAAAGTGCCCCCAAAGGAAGGCTTTGAGTACAAGTGAACTCCCCAGGGGAGCCTTTACGCAGCCCCACATGCAACTGGACCCTCCGGGTTCGCTGTTTCCGAGCATCCCTAAACATAGCCCTAGCCGTCATCGATGACGACTGAAAAATCAGGCCCCAGGAAATGCGTTGCGAGGCCTTTTCGCCCATCCAAAAGTGCCCCCAAAGGAAGGCTTTGGATACAAGTGAACTCCCCAGGGGAGCCTTTACGCAGCCCCACATGCAACTGGACCCTCCGGGTTCGCTGTTCCTGAGCAAACCTAAACGTAACCCTAGCCGTCATCGGAGATGAGTGAAAAATCAGGCCCCAGGAAATGAGTTCCGAGGCCTTTTCGCCCATCCAAATGTGCCCCCAAAGGAAGGCTTTGGGTACAAGTGAACTCCCCAGGGGAGCCTTTACGCAGCCCCACATGCAACTGGACCCTCCGGGTTCGCTGTTCATGAGCAAACCTAAACGTAGCCCTTGCCGTCTTCGGAGACGAGTGAAAAATCAGGCCCACGGAAATGCGTTGCGAGCCCCTTTGGACCATCCAAAAGTGCCCCCAAAGGAAGGCTTTGGATACAAGTGAACTCCCCAGGGGAGCCTTTACGCAGCCCCACATGCAACAGGACCCTTCGGGTTCGATTTTTCCGAGCAACCCTAAATAGATCCCTAGCCGGCATGGGAGAAGACTGAAAACCCGGGCTACAGAAAACGCGTTGCAAGCCCCTTTGGACCATCCAAAAGTGTCACCAAAGGAAGGCTTTGGGTACAAGTGAACTCCCCAGGGGAGCCTTTACGCAGCCCCACATGGAACTTGACCCTCCGGGTTCGCTGTTTCCGAGCATTCCTAAACATGGCCCTAGCCGGCATCGAAGACGACTGAAAAATCAGGCCCCAGGAAATGCGTTATGAGCCCTTTTCGCCCATCCAAAAGTGCCCGCAAAGGAAGGCTTTGGGTACAAGTGAACTCCCCAGGGGAGCCTTTACGCAGCCCCACATGCAACTGGACCCTCCGGGTTCGCTGTTTCCGAGCATCCCTAAACATAGCCCTAGCCGTCATCGGAGACGAGTGAAAAATCAGGCCCCAGGAAATGCGTTGCGAGGCCTTTTCGTCCAACCAAAAGTGCCCCCAAAGGAAGGCTTTGGGTACAAGTGAACTCCCCAGGGGAGCCTTTACGCAGCCCCACATGCAACTGGACCCTCCAGGTTCGATTTTTCCGAGCAATCCTAAATATATCACTAGCCGGCATGGGAGAAGACTGAAAACCCGGGCCCCAGAAAACGCGTTGCGAGCCCCTTTGGACCATCCAAAAGTGTCACCAAAGGAAGGCTTTGGGTACAAGAGAACTCCCCAGGGGAGCCTTTACGCAGCCCCACATGCAACTGGACCCTCCGGGTTCGCTGTTCATGAGCAAACTTAAACGTAGCCCTAGCCGTCATCGGAGACGAGTGAAAAATCAGGCCCCAGCAAATGCGTTGCGAGCCCTTTTCGCCCATCCATATGTGCCCGCAAAGGAAGACTTTGGGTACAAGTGAACTCCCCAGGGGAGCCTTTATGCAGCCCCACATGCAACTGGACCCTCCGGGTTCGCTGTTTCCGAGCATCCCTAAACATAGCCCTAGCCGGCATCGGAGACGACTGAAAAATCAGGCCCCAGGAAACGCGTTGCAAGCCCTTTTTGCCCATCCAAAAGTGCCCCCAAAGGAAGGCTTTGGGTACAAGTGAACTCCCCAGGGGAGACTTTATGCAGCCCCACATGCAACTGGACCCTCCGGGTTCGCTGTTTCCGAGCATCCCTAAACATAGCCCTAGCCGGCATCGAAGACGACTGAAAAATCAGGCCCCAGGACATGCGTTGCGATCCCTTTTCGTCCATCCAAAAGTGCCCCCAAAGGAAGGCTTTGGATACAAGTGAACTCCCCAGGGGAGCCTTTACGCAGCCCCACATGCAACTGGACCCTCCGGGTTCGCTGTTCATGAGCAAACCTAAACGTAGCCCTAGCCGTCATCGGAGATGACTGAAAAATCAGGCCCCAGGAAATGCGTTGCAAGCTCCTTTGCATCATCCAAAAGTGCCCGCAAAGGAAGGCTTTGGGTACAAGTGAACTCCCCAGGGGAGCCTTTACACAGCCCCACATGCAACTGGACCCTCCGGGTTCGCTGTTCCTGAGCAAACCTAAACGTAGCCCTGGCCGTCATCGGAGACGAGTGAAAAATCAGGCCCCAGGAAATGCGTTCCGAGGCCTTTTCGCCCATCCAAATGTGCCCCCAAAGGAAGACTTTGGGTACAAGAGAACTCCCCAGGGGAGCCTTTACGCAGCCCCACATGCAACTGGACCCTCCGGGTTCGCTGTTTCCGAGCATCCCTAAACATAGTCCTGGACGGCATCGAAGACGACTAAAAATTCAGGCCCCAGGAAATGCGTTGCAAGCCCTTTTCGCCCATCCAAAAGTGCCCCTAAAGGAAGGCTTTGGGTACAAGTGAACTCCCCAGGGGAGCCTTTACGCAGCCCCACATGCAACTGGACCCTCCGGGTTCGCTTTTCCTGAGCAAACCTAAACGTAGCACTAGCCGTCATCGGAGACGAGTGAAAAATCAGGCCTCAGGAAATGCGTTCTGAGGCCTTTTCGCCCATCCAAATGTGCCCCCAAAGGAAGACTTTGGGTACAAGAGAACTCCCCAGGGGAGCCTTTACGCAGCCCCACATGCAACTGGACCCTCCGGGTTCGCTGTTTCCGAGCATCCCTAAATATAGCCCTAGCCGTCATCGGAGACGACTGAAAAATCAGGCCCCAGGAAATGCGTTCCGAGGCCTTATCGCCCATCCAAAAGTGCCCCCAAAGGAAGGCTTTGGGTACAAGTGAACTCCCCAGGGGAGCTGTCGTGGTTTAACCCGGCTGGCAGCTAAACACCACGCAGCCGTTCGCTCACCCTCCCCCCTCCCTCTCTGGGACGGGGGAGAGAAATGGAAAGTGAAGCCCGTGAGTTGAGATAAAGACAGTTTAATAAGACAGGAAAATAATAATAACAAAATAATAATAACAATAATAACAATAATGATACAATGGTGATAATACGAAAGTAATAATAGTATGTACAAACAAGTGATGCACAATGCAATTGCTCACCACCCGCTGACCGATGCCCAGCCTAACCCCGAGCAGTCCGGCCCCCTCCCCCCGGCTAGCCACCCCTATATATTGTTTAGCATGACGTCAGATGGTATGGAATACCCCTTTGGCTAGTTTGGGTCACCTGTCCTGGGTCTGTCCCCTCCCAGCTCTTACTGCACCCCCAGCCTGCCCGTTGGCAGGACAGAGCAAAAGGCTGAGATGTCCTTGGCTTAGTATAAGCACTGCTCTGCAACAATTAAAGCATCGGGGTGTTATCAGAACTCTTCTCATCCTAAGACAAAACACAGCATTCCACCAGCTACTAGGAAGAAAATTAATTCTGTGCTAACTGAAACCAGGACAGGAGCCTTTACGCAGCCCCACATGCAACTGGACCCTTCGGGTTCGATTTTTCCGAGCAACCCTAAATATTTCCCTAGCCGGCATGGGAGAAGACTGAAAACCCGGGCCCCAGAAAACGCGTTGCAAGCCCCTTTGGACCATCCAAAAGTGTCACCAAAGGAAGGCTTTGGGTATAAGAGAACTCCCCAGGGGAGCCTTTACGCAGCCCCACATGCAACTGGACCCTCCGGGTTCGCTGTTTCCGAGCATCCCTAAACATAGCCCTAGCCGTCATCGGAGACGACTGAAAAATCAGGTCCCAGGAAATGCGTTGCGAGCCCTTTTCGCCCATCCAAAAGTGCCCCCAAAGGAAGGCTTTGGGTACAAGTGAACTCCCCAGGGGAGCATTTACGCAGCCCCACATGCAACTGGACCCTTCGGGTTCGATTTTTCCGAGCAACCCTAAATATATCCCTAGCCGGCATGGGAGAAGACTGAAAACCCGGGCCCCAGAAAACGCGTTGCAAGCCCCTTTGGACAATCCAAAGGTCACCAAAGGAAGGCTTTGGGTACAAGAGAACTCCCCAGGGGAGCCTTTACGCAGCCCCACATGCAACTGGACCCTCCGGGTTCGCTGTTCCTCAGCAAACCTAAAAGTAGCCCTAGCCGTCATCGGAGACGACTGAAAAATCAGGCCCCAGGAAATGCGTTCCGAGGCCTTTTCGCCCATCCAAAAGTGCCCGCAAAGGAAGGCTTTGGGTACAAGAGAACTCCCCTGGGGAGCCTTTACGCAGCCCCACATGCAACTGGACCCTCCGAGTTCGCTGTTTCCGAGCATCCCTAAACATAGCCCTAGCCGGCATCGAAGACGACTGAAAAATCAGGCCCCAGGAAATGCGTTACGAGCCCTTTTCGCCCCTCCAAAAAGGGCCGCCAAAGGAAGGCTTTGGGTACAAGTGAACTCCCCAGGGGAGCCTTTACGCAGCCCCACATGCAACTGGACCCTTCGGGTTCGATTTTTCCGAGCAACCCTAAATATATCCCTAGCCGGCATGGGAGAAGACTGAAAACCCGGGCCCCAGAAAACGCGTTGCAAGCCCCTTTGGACCATCCAAAAGTATCACCAAAGGAAGGCTTTGGGTACAAGTGAACTCCCCAGGGGAGCCTTTACGCAGCCCCACATGCAACTGGACCCTTCGGGTTCGATTTTTCCGAGCAACCCTAAATATATCACTAGCCGGCATCGGAGACGACTGAAAAATCAGGCCCCAGGAAATGCATTGCGAGCCCTTTTCGCCCATCCAAAAGTGCCCCCAAAGGAAGGCTTTGGGTACAAGTGAACTCCCCAGGGGAGCCTTTACGCAGCCCCACATGCAACTGGACCCTCCGGGTTCGATTTTTCCGGGTAAACCTAAATATATCACTAGCCGGCATGGGAGAAGACTGAAAACCCGGGCCCCAGAAAACGCGTTGCAAGCCCATTTGGACCATCCAAAAGTATCACCAAAGAAAAGGCTTTGGGTACAAGTGAACTCCCCAGGGGAGCCTTTACGCAGCCCCACATGCAACTGGACCCTCCGGGTTCGCTGTTTCCGAGCATCCCTAAACATAGCCCTAGCCGGCATGGAAGACGACTGAAAAATCAGGCCCCAGGAAATGCGTTGCGAGCCCTTTTCGTCCATCCAAAAGTGCCCCCAAAGGAAGGCTTTGAGTACAAGTGAACTCCCCAGGGGAGCCTTTACGCAGCCCCACATGCAACTGGACCCTCCGGGTTCGCTGTTTCCGAGCATCCCTAAACATAGCCCTAGCCGTCATCGATGACGACTGAAAAATCAGGCCCCAGGAAATGCGTTGCGAGGCCTTTTCGCCCATCCAAAAGTGCCCCCAAAGGAAGGCTTTGGATACAAGTGAACTCCCCAGGGGAGCCTTTACGCAGCCCCACATGCAACTGGACCCTCCGGGTTCGCTGTTCCTGAGCAAACCTAAACGTAACCCTAGCCGTCATCGGAGATGAGTGAAAAATCAGGCCCCAGGAAATGAGTTCCGAGGCCTTTTCGCCCATCCAAATGTGCCCCCAAAGGAAGGCTTTGGGTACAAGTGAACTCCCCAGGGGAGCCTTTACGCAGCCCCACATGCAACTGGACCCTCCGGGTTCGCTGTTCATGAGCAAACCTAAACGTAGCCCTTGCCGTCTTCGGAGACGAGTGAAAAATCAGGCCCACGGAAATGCGTTGCGAGCCCCTTTGGACCATCCAAAAGTGCCCCCAAAGGAAGGCTTTGGATACAAGTGAACTCCCCAGGGGAGCCTTTACGCAGCCCCACATGCAACAGGACCCTTCGGGTTCGATTTTTCCGAGCAACCCTAAATAGATCCCTAGCCGGCATGGGAGAAGACTGAAAACCCGGGCTACAGAAAACGCGTTGCAAGCCCCTTTGGACCATCCAAAAGTGTCACCAAAGGAAGGCTTTGGGTACAAGTGAACTCCCCAGGGGAGCCTTTACGCAGCCCCACATGGAACTTGACCCTCCGGGTTCGCTGTTTCCGAGCATTCCTAAACATGGCCCTAGCCGGCATCGAAGACGACTGAAAAATCAGGCCCCAGGAAATGCGTTATGAGCCCTTTTCGCCCATCCAAAAGTGCCCGCAAAGGAAGGCTTTGGGTACAAGTGAACTCCCCAGGGGAGCCTTTACGCAGCCCCACATGCAACTGGACCCTCCGGGTTCGCTGTTTCCGAGCATCCCTAAACATAGCCCTAGCCGTCATCGGAGACGAGTGAAAAATCAGGCCCCAGGAAATGCGTTGCGAGGCCTTTTCGTCCAACCAAAAGTGCCCCCAAAGGAAGGCTTTGGGTACAAGTGAACTCCCCAGGGGAGCCTTTACGCAGCCCCACATGCAACTGGACCCTCCAGGTTCGATTTTTCCGAGCAATCCTAAATATATCACTAGCCGGCATGGGAGAAGACTGAAAACCCGGGCCCCAGAAAACGCGTTGCGAGCCCCTTTGGACCATCCAAAAGTGTCACCAAAGGAAGGCTTTGGGTACAAGAGAACTCCCCAGGGGAGCCTTTACGCAGCCCCACATGCAACTGGACCCTCCGGGTTCGCTGTTCATGAGCAAACTTAAACGTAGCCCTAGCCGTCATCGGAGACGAGTGAAAAATCAGGCCCCAGCAAATGCGTTGCGAGCCCTTTTCGCCCATCCATATGTGCCCGCAAAGGAAGACTTTGGGTACAAGTGAACTCCCCAGGGGAGCCTTTACGCAGCCCCACATGCAACTGGACCCTCCGGGTTCGCTGTTTCCGAGCATCCCTAAACATAGCCCTAGCCGGCATCGGAGACGACTGAAAAATCAGGCCCCAGGAAACGCGTTGCAAGCCCTTTTTGCCCATCCAAAAGTGCCCCCAAAGGAAGGCTTTGGGTACAAGTGAACTCCCCAGGGGAGACTTTATGCAGCCCCACATGCAACTGGACCCTCCGGGTTCGCTGTTTCCGAGCATCCCTAAACATAGCCCTAGCCGGCATCGAAGACGACTGAAAAATCAGGCCCCAGGACATGCGTTGCGATCCCTTTTCGTCCATCCAAAAGTGCCCCCAAAGGAAGGCTTTGGATACAAGTGAACTCCCCAGGGGAGCCTTTACGCAGCCCCACATGCAACTGGACCCTCCGGGTTCGCTGTTCATGAGCAAACCTAAACGTAGCCCTAGCCGTCATCGGAGATGACTGAAAAATCAGGCCCCAGGAAATGCGTTGCAAGCTCCTTTGCATCATCCAAAAGTGCCCGCAAAGGAAGGCTTTGGGTACAAGTGAACTCCCCAGGGGAGCCTTTACACAGCCCCACATGCAACTGGACCCTCCGGGTTCGCTGTTCCTGAGCAAACCTAAACGTAGCCCTGGCCGTCATCGGAGACGAGTGAAAAATCAGGCCCCAGGAAATGCGTTCCGAGGCCTTTTCGCCCATCCAAATGTGCCCCCAAAGGAAGACTTTGGGTACAAGAGAACTCCCCAGGGGAGCCTTTACGCAGCCCCACATGCAACTGGACCCTCCGGGTTCGCTGTTTCCGAGCATCCCTAAACATAGTCCTGGACGGCATCGAAGACGACTAAAAATTCAGGCCCCAGGAAATGCGTTGCAAGCCCTTTTCGCCCATCCAAAAGTGCCCCTAAAGGAAGGCTTTGGGTACAAGTGAACTCCCCAGGGGAGCCTTTACGCAGCCCCACATGCAACTGGACCCTCCGGGTTCGCTTTTCCTGAGCAAACCTAAACGTAGCACTAGCCGTCATCGGAGACGAGTGAAAAATCAGGCCTCAGGAAATGCGTTCTGAGGCCTTTTCGCCCATCCAAATGTGCCCCCAAAGGAAGACTTTGGGTACAAGAGAACTCCCCAGGGGAGCCTTTACGCAGCCCCACATGCAACTGGACCCTCCGGGTTCGCTGTTTCCGAGCATCCCTAAATATAGCCCTAGCCGTCATCGGAGACGACTGAAAAATCAGGCCCCAGGAAATGCGTTCCGAGGCCTTATCGCCCATCCAAAAGTGCCCCCAAAGGAAGGCTTTGGGAACAAGTGAACTCCCCAGGGGAGCTGTCGTGGTTTAACCCGGCTGGCAGCTAAACACCACGCAGCCGTTCGCTCACCCTCCCCCCTCCCTCTCTGGGACGGGGGAGAGAAATGGAAAGTGAAGCCCGTGAGTTGAGATAAAGACAGTTTAATAAGACAGGAAAATAATAATAACAAAATAATAATAACAATAATAACAATAATGATACAATGGTGATAATACGAAAGTAATAATAGTATGTACAAACAAGTGATGCACAATGCAATTGCTCACCACCCGCTGACCGATGCCCAGCCTAACCCCGAGCAGTCCGGCCCCCTCCCCCCGGCTAGCCACCCCTATATATTGTTTAGCATGACGTCAGATGGTATGGAATACCCCTTTGGCTAGTTTGGGTCACCTGTCCTGGGTCTGTCCCCTCCCAGCTCTTACTGCACCCCCAGCCTGCCCGTTGGCAGGACAGAGCAAAAGGCTGAGATGTCCTTGGCTTAGTATAAGCACTGCTCTGCAACAATTAAAGCATCGGGGTGTTATCAGAACTCTTCTCATCCTAAGACAAAACACAGCATTCCACCAGCTACTAGGAAGAAAATTAATTCTGTGCTAACTGAAACCAGGACAGGAGCCTTTACGCAGCCCCACATGCAACTGGACCCTTCGGGTTCGATTTTTCCGAGCAACCCTAAATATTTCCCTAGCCGGCATGGGAGAAGACTGAAAACCCGGGCCCCAGAAAACGCGTTGCAAGCCCCTTTGGACCATCCAAAAGTGTCACCAAAGGAAGGCTTTGGGTATAAGAGAACTCCCCAGGGGAGCCTTTACGCAGCCCCACATGCAACTGGACCCTCCGGGTTCGCTGTTTCCGAGCATCCCTAAACATAGCCCTAGCCGTCATCGGAGACGACTGAAAAATCAGGTCCCAGGAAATGCGTTGCGAGCCCTTTTCGCCCATCCAAAAGTGCCCCCAAAGGAAGGCTTTGGGTACAAGTGAACTCCCCAGGGGAGCATTTACGCAGCCCCACATGCAACTGGACCCTTCGGGTTCGATTTTTCCGAGCAACCCTAAATATATCCCTAGCCGGCATGGGAGAAGACTGAAAACCCGGGCCCCAGAAAACGCGTTGCAAGCCCCTTTGGACCATCCAAAAGTGTCACCAAAGGAAGGCTTTGGGTACAAGAGAACTCCCCAGGGGAGCCTTTACGCAGCCCCACATGCAACTGGACCCTCCGGGTTCGCTGTTCCTCAGCAAACCTAAAAGTAGCCCTAGCCGTCATCGGAGACGACTGAAAAATCAGGCCCCAGGAAATGCGTTCCGAGGCCTTTTCGCCCATCCAAAAGTGCCCGCAAAGGAAGGCTTTGGGTACAAGAGAACTCCCCAGGGGAGCCTTTACGCAGCCCCACATGCAACTTGACCCTCCGAGTTCGCTGTTTCCGAGCATCCCTAAACATAGCCCTAGCCGGCATCGAAGACGACTGAAAAATCAGGCCCCAGGAAATGCGTTACGAGCCCTTTTCGCCCCTCCAAAAAGGGCCGCCAAAGGAAGGCTTTGGGTACAAGTGAACTCCCCAGGGGAGCCTTTACGCAGCCCCACATGCAACTGGACCCTTCGGGTTCGATTTTTCCGAGCAACCCTAAATATATCCCTAGCCGGCATGGGAGAAGACTGAAAACCCGGGCCCCAGAAAACGCGTTGCAAGCCCCTTTGGACCATCCAAAAGTATCACCAAAGGAAGGCTTTGGGTACAAGTGAACTCCCCAGGGGAGCCTTTACGCAGCCCCACATGCAACTGGACCCTTCGGGTTCGATTTTTCCGAGCAACCCTAAATATATCACTAGCCGGCATCGGAGACGACTGAAAAATCAGGCCCCAGGAAATGCATTGCGAGCCCTTTTCGCCCATCCAAAAGTGCCCCCAAAGGAAGGCTTTGGGTACAAGTGAACTCCCCAGGGGAGCCTTTACGCAGCCCCACATGCAACTGGACCCTCCGGGTTCGATTTTTCCGGGTAAACCTAAATATATCACTAGCCGGCATGGGAGAAGACTGAAAACCCGGGCCCCAGAAAACGCGTTGCAAGCCCATTTGGACCATCCAAAAGTATCACCAAAGAAAAGGCTTTGGGTACAAGTGAACTCCCCAGGGGAGCCTTTACGCAGCCCCACATGCAACTGGACCCTCCGGGTTCGCTGTTTCCGAGCATCCCTAAACATAGCCCTAGCCGGCATGGAAGACGACTGAAAAATCAGGCCCCAGGAAATGCGTTGCGAGCCCTTTTCGCCCATCCAAAAGTGCCCCCAAAGGAAGGCTTTGGGTACAAGTGAACTCCCCAGGGGAGCCTTTACGCAGCCCCACATGCAACTGGACCCTCCGGGTTCGATATTTCCGAGCAATCCTAAACGTAGCCCTAGCCGGCATCGAAGACGACTGAAAAATCAAGCCCCAGGAAATGCTTTACAAGCCCCTTTGGACCATCCAAAAGTGTCACCTAAGGAAGGCTTTGGGTACAAGTGAACTCCCCAGGGGAGCCTTTACGCAGCCTCACATGCAACTGGACCCTTCGGGTTCGATTTTTCCGAGCAACCCTAAATAGATCCCTAGCCGGCATGGGAGAAGACTGAAAACCCGGGCCCCAGAAAACGCGTTGCAAGCCCCTTTGGACCATCCAAAAGTGCCCCCAAAGGAAGGCTTTGGATACAAGTGAACTCCCCAGGGGAGCCTTTACGCAGCCCCACATGCAACTGGACCCTCCGGGTTCGCTGTTTCCGAGCATCCCTAAACATAACCCTAGCCGGCATCGAAGACAAGTGAAAAATCAGGCCCCAGGAAATGCGTTCCGAGGCCTTTTCGCCCATCCAAAAGTGCCCCCAAAGGAAGGATTTGGGTACAAGAGATCTCGCCAGGGGAGTCTTTACGCAGCCCCACCTGCAACTGGACCCTCCGGGTTCGCTGTTTCTTAGCATCCGTAAACATAGCCCTAGCCGGCATCGAAGACGAATGAAAAATCAGGCCCCAGGAAATGCATTAGGAGACCTTTTCGCCCATCCAAAAGTGCCCCCAAAGGAAGGCTTTGGGTACAAGTGAACTCCCCAGGGGAGCCTTTACGCAGCCCCACATGCAACTGGACCCTCCGGGTTCGCTGTTCCTGAGCAAACCCAAACGTAGCCCTAGCCGTCATCGGAGACAAGTAAAAAATCAGGCCCCAGGAAATGCGTTGCGAGCCCCTTTGGACCATGCAAAAGTGCCCCCAAAGGAAGGCATTGGGTACATCTGAAGTTCCCAGGGGAGCCTTTACGCAGCCCCACATGCAACTGGACCCTTCGGGTTCGATTTTTCCGAGCAACCCTCATTATATCCCTAACCGGCATGGGAGGAGACTGAAAACCCGGGCCCCAGAAAACGCGTTGCAAGCCCCTTTGGACCATCCAAAAGTGTCACCAAAGGAAGGCTTTGGGTACAAGAGAACTCCCCAGGGGAGCCTTTACGCAGCCGCACATGCAACTGGACCCACCGGGTTCGCTGTTCATGAGCAAACCTAAACGTAGCCCTAGCCGTCATCGGAGACGACTGAAAAATCAGGCCCCAGGAAATCCGTTCCGAGGCCTTTTCGCCCATCCAAAAGTGCCCGCAAAGGAAGGCTTTGGGTACAAGTGATCTCCCCAGGGGAGCCTTTACGCAGCCCCACATGCAACTGGACCCTCCGGGTTCGCTGTTCCTGAGCAAACCTATACGTAGCCCTAGCCGTCATCGGAGATGACTGAAAAATCAGGCCCCAGGAAATGCATTGCAAGCCCCTTTGGACCATCCAAAAGTGCCCCCAAAGGAAGGCTTTGGGTACAAGTGAACTCACCAGGGGAGCCTTTACGCAGCCCCACATGCAACTGGACCCTCCGGGTTCGCTGTTTCCGAGCATCCCTAAACATAGCCCTAGCCGGCATCGGAGACGACTGAAAAATCAGGCCCCAGGAAATGCGTTGCGAGCCCTTTTCCCCCATCCAAAAGTGCCTCCAAAGGAAGGCTTTGGGTACAAGTGAACGCCCCAGGGGAGCCTTTACGCAGCCCCACATGCAACTGGACCCTCCGGGTTCGATTTTTCCGGGTAAACCTAAATATATCACTAGCCGGCATGGGAGGAGACTGAAAACCCGGACCCCAGAAAACGCGTTGCAAGCCCCTTTGGACCATCCAAAAGTCACCAAAGGAAGGCTTTGGGTACAAGTGAACTCCCCAGGGGAACCTTTACGCAGCCCCACATGCAACTGGACCCTCCGGGTTCGCTGTTTCCGAGCATCCCTAAACATAGCCCTAGCCGGCATGGAAGACGACTGAAAAATCAGGCCCCAGGAAATGCGTTGCAAGCCCTTTTCGCCCATCCAAAAGTGCCCCCAAAGGAAGGCTTTGGGTACAAGTGATCTCCCCAGGGGAGCCTTTACACAGCCCCACATGCAACTGGACCCTCCGGGTTCGCTGTTCATGAGCAAACCTAAACGTAGCCCTGGCCATCATCGGAGACGAGTGAAAAATCAGGCCTCAGGAAATGCGTTCCGAGGCCTTTAGGCCCATCCAAATGTGCCCCCAAAGGAAGGCTTTGGGTACAAGAGAACTCCCCAGGGGAGCCTTTACGCAGCCCCACATGCAACTGGACCCTCCGGGTTCGCTGTTTCTTAGCAAACCTAAACGTAGCCCTGGCCGTCATCTGAGACGACTGAAAAATCAGGCCCCAGGAAATGCGTTCCGAGGCCTTTTTGCCCATCCAAATGTGCCCCCAAAGGAAGGCTTTGGGTACAAGAGAACTCCCCAGGGGAGCCTTTACGCAGCCCCACATGCAACTGGACCCTCCGGGTTCGCTGTTCCTGAGCAAACCTAAACGTAGCCCTAGCCGTCATCGGAGACGACTGAAAAATCAGGCCCCAGGAAATGCGTTCCGAGGCCTTTTCGCCCATCCAAAAGTGCCCGCAAAGGAAGACTTTTGGTACAAGAGAACTCCCCAGGGGAGCCTTTACGCAGCCCCACATGCAACTGGACCCTCCGGGTTCGCTGTTTCCGAGCATCCCTAAACATAGTCCTAGACGGCATCGGAGACGAGTGAAAAATCAGGCCCCAGGAAATGCGTTGCGAGCCCTTTTTGCCCATCCAAAAGTGCCCCCAAAGGAAGGCTTTGGGTACAAGTGAACTCCCCAGGGGAGCCTTTACGCAGCCCCACATGCAACTGGACCCTCCGGGTTCGCTGTTTCCGAGCATCCCTAAACATAGCCCTAGCCGGCATCGATGACGACTGAAACATCAGGCGCCAGGAAATGCGTTGCGAGCCCCTTCGGACCATCCAAAAGTGCCCGCAAAGGAAGGACTGGATACAAGTGAACTCCCCAGGGGAGCCTTTACGCAGCCCCACATGCAACTGGACCCTCCGGGTTCGATTTTTCCTAGCAACCCTAAATATATCACTAGCCAGCATGGGAGAAGACTGAAAACCCGGGCCCCAGAAAACGCGTTGCAAGCCCCTTTGGACCACCCAAAAGTATCACCAAAGGAAGGCTTTGGGTACAAGTGAACTACCCAGGGGAGCCTTTACGCAGCCCCACATGCAACTGGACCCTCCGGGTTCGCTGTTCCTGAGCAAACCTAAACGTAGCCCTAGCCGTCATCAGAGACGACTGAAAAATCAGGCCCCAGGAAATGCCTTCCAAGCCCCTTTGGACCATCCAAAAGTGCCCCCAAAGGAAGGCTTTGGGTACAAGTGATCTCCCCAGGGGAGCCTTTACGCAGCCCCACATGCAACTGGACCCTCCGGGTTCGCTGTTCCTGAGCAAACCTAAACGTAGCCCTAGCCGTCATCGGAGACGACTGAAAAATCAGGCCCCAGGAAATGCGTTGCAAGCCCCATTGGACCATCCAAAAGTGCCCCCAAAGAAAGGCTTTGGGTACAAGTGAACTCCCCAGGGGAGCCTTTACGCAGCCCCACATGCAACTGGACACTTCGGGTTCGCTGTTTCCGAGCATCCCTAAACATAGCCCTAGCCGGCATTGATGACGACTGAAAAATCAGGCCCCAGGAAATGCGTTCTGAGGCCTTTTAGCCCATCCAAAAATGCCCCCAAAGGAAGGCTTTGGGTACAAGTGATCTCCCCAGGGGAGCCTTTACGCAGCCCCACATGCAACTGGACCCTCCGGGTTCGCTGTTCATGAGCAAACCTAAACGTAGCCCTAGCCGGCATCGATGACGACTGAAAAATCAGGCCCCAGGAAATGCTTTACAAGCCCCTTTGGACCATCCAAAAGTGCCTCCAAAGGAAGGCTGTGGGTACAAGAGGACTCCCCAGGGGAGCCTTTACGCAGCCCCACATGCAACTGGACCCTTCGGATTCGATTTTTCCGAGCAACCCTAAATATATCCCTAGCCGGCATGGGAGAAGACTGAAAACCCGGGCCCCAGAAAACGCGTTGCAAGCCCCTTTGGACAATCCAAAGGTCACCAAAGGAAGGCTTTGGGTACAAGAGAACTCCCCAGGGGAGCCTTTACGCAGCCCCACATGTAACTGGACCCTTCGTGCTCGATTTTTCCGAGCAACCCTAAATATATCACTAGCTGGCATCGGAGACGACTGAAAAATCAGGCCCCAGGAAATGCGTTGCGAGCCATTTTCGCCCATCCAAAAGTGCCCCCAAAGGAAGGCTTTGGGTACAAGTGAACTCCCCAGGGGAGCCTTTACGCAGCCCCACATGCAACTGGACCCTCCGGGTTCGATTTTTCCGAGAAACCCTAAATATATCACTAGCCGGCATGGGAGACGACTGAAAACCCGGGCCCCAGAAAACGCGTTGCAAGTCCCTTTGGACCATCCAAAAGTATCACCAAAGGAAGGCTTTGGGTACAAGTGAACTCCCCAGGGGAGCCTTTACGCAGCCCCACATGCAACTGGACCCTCCGGGTTCGCTGTTTCCGAGCATCCCTAAACATAACCCTAGACGGCTTCGAAGACGACTGAAAAATCAGGCCCCAGGAAATGCGTTGCAAGCCCTTTTCGCCCATCCAAAAGTGCCCCCAAAGGAAGGCTTTGGGTACAAGTGATCTCCCCAGGGGAGCCTTTACACAGCCCCACATGCAACTGGACCATCCGGGTTTGCTGTTCCTTAGCAAACCTAAACGTAGCCCTGGCCGTCATCGGAGACGAGTGAAAAATCAGGCCTCAGGAAATGCGTTACGAGCCCTTTTCGCCCATCCAAATGTGCCCCCAAAGGAATGCTTTGGGTACAAGAGAACTCCCCAGGGGAGCCTTTACGCAGCCCCACATGCAACTGGACCCTCCGGGTTCGCTGTTTCCGAGCATCCCTAAACATATCCCTAGCCGTCATAGGAGACGACTGAAAAATCAGGCCCCAGGAAATGCGGTGCGAGCCCCTTTGGACCATCCAAAAGTGCCCCCAAACGAAGGCTTTGGGTACAAGTGATCTCACCAGGGGACCCTTTACACAGCCCCACATTCAACTGGACCCTTCGGGTTCGATTTTTCCGAGCAACCCTAAATATATCCCTAGCCGGCATGGGAGAAGACTGAAAACCCGGGCCCCAGAAAACGCGTTGCAAGCCCCTTTGGACCATCCAAAAGTCACCAAAGGAAGGCTTTGGGTACAAGAGAACTTCCCAGGGGAGCCTTTACGCAGCCCCACATGCAACTGGACCCAACGGGTTCGATTTTTCCGAGCAACCCTAAATATATCACTAGCCTGCATCGGAGACGACTGAAAAATCAGGCCCCAGGAAATGCATTGCGAGCCCCTTTGGACCATCCAAAAGTGCCCCCAAAGGAAGGCTTTGGGTACAAGTGATCTCCCCAGGGGATCCTTTACGCAGCCCCACATGCAACTGGACCCTTCGGGTTCGATTTTTCCGAGCAACCCTAAATATATCCCTAGCCGGCATGGGAGAAGACTGAAAACCCGGGCCCCAGAAAACGCGTTGCAAGCCCCTTTGGACCATCCAAAAGTCACCAAAGGAAGGCTTTGGGTACAAGAGAACTCCCCAGGGGAGCCTTTACGCAGCCCCACATGCAACTGGACCCTCCGGGTTCGATTTTTCCGAGCAACCCTAAATATATCACTAGCCGGCATCGGAGACGACTGAAAAATCAGGCCCCAGGAAATGCATTGCGAGCCCTTTTCGCCCATCCAAAAGTGCCCCCAAAGGAAGACTTTGGGTACAAGTGAACTCCCCAGGGGAGCCTTTACGCAGCCCCACATGCAACTGGACCCTCCGGGTTCGTTGTTCCTCAGCAAACCTTAAAGTAGCCCTAGCCGTCATCGGAGACAACTGAAAAATCAGGCCCCATTAAACGCGTTCCGAGGCCTTTTCGCCCATCCAAAAATGCCCCCAAAGGAAGGCTTTGGGTACAAGTGAACTCCCCAGGGGAGCCTTTACGCAGCCCCACATGCAACTGGAACCTCCGAGTTCGCTGTTTCCGAGCATCCCTAAACATAGCCCTAGCCGGCATCGAAGACGACTGAAAAATCAGGCCCCAGGAAATGCGTTACGAGCCCTTTTGGCCCATCCAAAAAGGGCCCCCAAAGGAAGGCTTTGGGTACAAGTGAACTCCCCAGGGGAGCCTTTACGCAGCCCCACATGCAACTGGACCCTCCGGATTCGCTGTTTCCGAGCATCCCTAAACATAGCCCGAGCCGGCATCGAAGACGACTGAAAAATCAGGCGACAGGAAATGCGTTACAAGCCCCTTTGGACCATCCAAAAGTGTCACCAAAGGAAGGCTTTGGGTACAAGAGAACTCCCCAGGGGAGCCTTTACGCAGCCCCACATGCAACTGGACCCTTCGTGTTCGATTTTTCCGAGCAACCATAAATATATCACTAGCCGGCATCGGAGACGACTGAAAAATCAGGCCCCAGGAAATGCGTTGCGAGCCCTTTTCGCCCATCCAAAAGTGCCTCCAAAGGAAGGCTTTGGGTACAAGTGAACTCCCCAGGGGAGCCTTTACGCAGCCCCACATGCAACTGGACCCTCCGGGTTCGATTTTTCCGGGTAAACCTAAATATATCACTAGCCGGCATGGGAGAAGACTGAAAACCCGGACCCCAGAAAACGCGTTGCAAGTCCCTTTGGACCATCCAAAAGTATCACCAAAGGAAGGCTTTGGGTACAAGAGAACTCCCCAGGGGAGCCTTTACGCAGCCCCACATGCAACTGGACCCTCCGGGTTCGATTTTTCCTAGCAACCCTAAATATATCACTAGCCGGCATGGGAGAAGACTGAAAACCCGGGCCCCAGAAAACGCGTTGCAAGCCCCTTTGGACCATCCAAAAGTGTCACCAAAGGAAGGCTTTGGGTACAAGTGAACTCCCCAGGGGAGCCTTTACGAAGCCCCACATGCAACTGGACCCTCCGGGTTCGCTGTTCCTGAGCAAACCTAAACGTAGCCCTAGCCGTCATAGGAGACGACTGAAAAATCAGGCCCCAGGAAATGCGTTGCGAGCCCCTTCGGACCATCCAAAAGTGCCCCAAAAGGAAGGCTTTGGGTACAAGTGAACTCCCCAGGGGAGCCTTTACACAGCCCCACATGCAACTGGACACTTCGGGTTCGCTGTTTCCGAGCATCCCTAAACATAGCCCTAGCCGGCATTGAAGACGACTGAAAAATCAGGCCCCAGGAAACGCGTTCCGAGGCCTTTTAGCCCATCCAAAAATGCCCCCAAAGGAAGGCTTTGGGTACAAGTGAGCTCACCAGGGGAGCCTTTACGCAGCCCCACATGCAACTGGAACCTCCGAGTTCGCTGTTTCTGAGCATCCCTAAATATATCCCTAACCGGCATGGGAGAAGACTGAAAACCCGGGCCCCAGAAAACGCGTTGCAAGCCCCTTTGGACCATCCAAAAGTCACCAAAGGAAGGCTTTGGGTACAAGAGAACTCCCCAGGGGAGCCTTTACGCAGCCCCACATGTAACTGAACCCTTCGGGTTCGATTTTTCCGAGCAACCCTAAATATATCACTAGCCGGCATCGGAGACGACTGAAAAATCAGGCCCCAGGAAATGCGTTGCGAGCCCTTTTCGCCCATCCAAAAGTGCCCCGAAAGGAAGGCTTTGGGTACAAGTGATCTCCCCAGGGGAGCCTTTACGCAGCCCCACATGCAACTGGACCCTTCGGGTTCGATTTTTCCGAGCAACCCTAAATATATCCCTATCCGGCATGGGAGAAGACTGAAAACCCGGGCCCCAGAAAACGCGTTGCAAGTCCCTTTGGACCATCCAAAAGTATCACCAAAGGAACGCTTTGGGTACAAGTGAACTCCCCAGGGGAGCCTTTACGCAGCCCCACATGCAACTGGACCCTCCGGGTTCGCTGTTTCCGAGCATCCCTAAACATAGCCCTAGACGGCTTCGAAGACGACTGAAAAATCAGGCCCCAGGAAATGCGTTGCAAGCCCTTTTCGCCCATCCAAAAGTGCCCCCAAAGGAAGGCTTTGGGTACAAGTGATCTCCCCAGGGGAGCCTTTACACAGCCCCACATGCAACTGGACCCTCCGGGTTCGCTGTTCATGAGCAAACCTAAACGTAGCCCTGGCCGTCATCGGAGACGAGTGAAAAATCAGGCCCCAGGAAATGCGTTCCGAGGCCTTTTCGCCCATCCAAATGTGCCCCCAAAGGAAGGCTTTGGGTACAAGAGAACTCCCCAGGGGAGCCTTTACGCAGCCCCACATGCAACTGGACCCTCCGGGTTCGATTTTTCCGAGCAACCCTAAATATATCCCTAGCCGGCATGGGAGAAGACTGAAAACCCGGGCCCCAGAAAACGCGTTGCAAGCCCCTTTGGACCATCCAAAAGTCACCAAAGGAAGGCTTTGGGTACAAGAGAACTCCCCAGGGGAGCCTTTACGCAGCCCCACATGCAACTGGACCCTCCGGGTTCGCTGTTTCCGAGCATCCCTAAACATATTCCTAGACGGCATCGGAGAGGAGTGAAAAATCAGGCCCCAGGAAATGCGTTGCGAGCCCTTTTTGCCCATCCAAAAGTGCCCCCAAAGGAAGGCTTTGGGTACAAGTGAACTCCCCAGGGGAGCCTTTACGCAGCCCCACATGCAACTGGACCCTCCGGGTTCGCTGTTTCCGAGCATCCCTAAACATAGCAATAGCCGGCATCGATGACGACTGAAAAATCAGGACCCAGGAAATGCGTTGCGAGCCCCTTCGGACCATCCAAAAGTGCCCCCAAAGGAAGGCTTTGGATACAAGTGAACTCCCCAGGGGAGCCTTTACGCAGCCGCACATGCAACTGGACCCACCGAGTTCGCTGTTCATGAGCAAACCTAAACGTAGCCCTAGCCGTCATCGGAGACGACTGAAAAATGAGGCCCCAGGAAATGCGTTGCAAGCCCCTTTGGACCATCCAAAAGTGCCCGCAAAGGAAGGCTTTGGGTACAAGTGATCTCCCCAGGGGAGCCTTTACGCAGCCCCACATGCAACTGGACCCTCCGGGTTCGCTGTTCATGAGCAAACCTAAACGTAGCCCTAGCCGTCATCGGAGACGACTGAAAAATCAGGCCCCAGGAAATGCGTTGCAAGCCCCTTTGGACCATCCAAAAGTGCCCCCAAAGAAAGGCTTTGGGTACAAGTGATCTCCCCAGGGGAGCCTTTACGCAGCCCCACATGCAACTGGACACTTCGGGTTCGCTGTTTCCGAGCATCCCTAAACATAGCCCTAGCCGGCATTGATGACGACTGAAAAATCAGGCCCCAGGAAATGCGTTCCGAGGCCTTTTCGTCCATCCAAAAGTGCCCCCAAAGGAAGGCTTTGGGTACAAGTGAACTCCCCAGGGGAGCCTTTACGCAGCCCCACATGCAACTGGACCCTCCGGGTTCGCTGTTTCCGAGCATCCCTAAACATAGCCCTAGCCGGCATTGATGACGAATGAAAAATCAGGCCCCAGGAAATGCGTTGCGAGCCCCTTTGGACCATCCAAAAGTGCCCCGAAAGGAAGGCTTTGGGTACAAGTGAACTGCCAGGGGAGCCTTTACGCAGCCCCACATGCAACTGGACCCTCCGGGTTCGATTTTTCCGAGCAACCCTAAATATATCACTAGCCGGCATGGGAGACGACTGAAAACCCGGGCCCCAGAAAATGCGTTGCAAGCCCCTTTGGACCATCCAAAAGTGCCCCCAAAGGAAGGCTTTGGGTACAAGTGACCTCCCCAGGGGAGCCTTTACGCAGCCCCACATGCAACTGGACCCTCCGGGTTCGCTGTTTCCGAGCATCCCTAAACATAGCCCTAGCCGGCATCGGAGACGAGTGAAAAATCAGGCCCCAGGAAATGCGTTACGAGACCTTTTCGCCCATCTAAAAGTGCCCCCAAAGGAAGGCTTTGGGTACAAGTGAACTCCCCAGGGGAGCCTTTACGCAGCCCCACCTGCAACTGGACCCTCCGGGTTCGCTGTTTCCAAGCATCCCTAAACATAGCTCTAGCCGGCATCGATGATGACTGAAAAATCAGGCCCCAGGAAATGCATTACGAGACCTTTTCGCCCATCCAAAAGTGCCTCCAAAGGAAGGCTTTGGGTACAAGTGAACTCCCCAGGGGAGCCTTTACGCTGCCCCACATGCAACTGGACCCTCCGTGTTCGCTGTTCCTGAGCAAACCTAAACGTAGCCCTAGCCGTCATCGGAGACGAGTAAAAAATCAGGCCCCAGGAAATGCGTTGCGAGCCCCTTTGGACCATCCAAAAGTGCCCCCAAAGGAAGGCTTTGGGTACAAGTGATCTCCCCAGGGGAGCCTTTACGCAGCCCCACATGTAACTGAACCCTTCGTGTTCGATTTTTCCGAGCAACCCTAAATATATCACTAGCCGGCATTGATGACGACTGAAAAATCAGGCCCCAGGAAATGCGTTGCGAGCCCTTTTCGCCCATCCAAAAGTGCCCCGAAAGGAAGGCTTTGGGTACAAGTGAACTCCCTAGGGGAGCCTTTACGCAGCCCCACATGCAACTGGATCCTCCGGGTTCGATTTTTCCGAGCAACCCTAAATATATCACTAGCCGGCATGGGAGAAGACTGAAAACCCGCGCCCCAGAAAACGCGTTGCAAGTCCCTTTGGACCATCCAAAAGTGCCCCCAAAGAAAGGCTTTGGGTACAAGTGATCTCCCCAGGGGAGCCTTTACGCAGCCCCACATGCAACTGGACCCTCCGGGTTCGCTGTTCCTTAGCAAACCTAAACGTAGCCCTGGCCGTCATCGGAGACGAGTGAAAAATCAGGCCTCAGGAAATGCGTTACGAGCCCTTTTCGCCCATCCAAATGTGCCCCCAAAGGAAGGCTTTGGGTACAAGAGAACTCCCCAGGGGAGCCTTTACGCAGCCCCACATGCAACTGGACCCTCCGGGTTCGCTGTTCCTTAGCAAACCTAAACATAGCCCTGGCCGTCATCGGAGACGAGTGAAAAATCAGGCCCCAGGAAATGCGTTCCGAGGCCTTTTCGCCCATCCAAATGTGCCCCCAAATGAAGGCTTTGGGTACAAGAGAACTCCCCAGGGGAGCCTTTACGCAGCCCCACATGCAACTGGACCCTCCGGGTTCGCTGTTTCCGAGCATCCCTAAACATATTCCTAGACGGCGTCAGAGACGAGTGAAAAATGAGGCCCCAGGAAACGCGTTGCGAGCCCTTTTTGCCCATCCAAAAGTGCCCCCAAAGGAAGGCTTTGGGTACAAGTGAACTCCCCAGGGGAGCCTTTACGCAGCCCCACATGCAACTGGACCCTCCGGGTTCGCTGTTTCCGAGCATCCCTAAGCATAGCAATAGCCGGCATCGATGACGACTGAAAAATCAGGACCCAGGAAATGCGTTACGAGCCCCTTTGGACCATCCAAAAGTGCCCCCAAAGGAAGGCTTTGGATACAAGTGAACTCCCCAGGGGAGCCTTTACGCAGCCCCACATGCAACTGGACCCTCCGGGTTCGATTTTTCCGAGCAATCCTAAATATATCCCTAGCCGGCTTGGGAGAAGACTGAAAACCGGGCCCCAGAAAACGCGTTGCAAGCCCCTTTGGACCATCCAAAAGTGTCACCAAAGGAAGGCTTTGAATACAAGTAAACTCCCCAGGGGAGCCTTTACGCAGCCCCACATGCAACTGGACCCTCCGGGTTCGCTGTTTCCGAGCATCCCTAAACATAGCCCTAGCCGGCATCGAAGACAAGTGAAAAATCAGGCCCCAGGAAATGCGTTACGAGCCCTTTTCGCCCATCCAAAAGTGCCCCCAAAAGAAGGCTTTGGGGACAAGTGAACTCCCTAGGGGAGCCTTTACGCAGCCCCACATGCAACTGGACCCTCCGGGTTTGATTTTTCCTAGCAACCCTAAATATATCCCTAACCGGTATGGGAGAAGACTGAAAACCCGGGCCCCAGAAAACGCGTTGCAAGCCCCTTTGGACCATCCAAAAGTGTCACCAAAGGAAGGCTTTGGGTACAAGAGAACTCCCCAGGGGAGCCTTTACGCAGCCGCACATGCAACTGGACCCACCGGGTTCGCTGTTCATGAGCAAACCTAAACGTAGCCCTAGCCGTCATCGGAGACGACTGAAAAATCAGGCCCCAGGAAATGCGTTGCAAGCCCCTTTGGACCATCCAAAAGTGCCCGCAAAGGAAGGCTTTGGGTACAAGTGATCTCCCCAGGGGAGCCTTTACGCAGCCCCACATGCAACTGGACCCTCCGGGTTCGCTGTTCCTGAGCAAACCTAAACGTAGCCCTAGCCGTCATCGGAGACGACTGAAAAATCAGGCCCCAGGAAATGCATTGCAAGCCCCTTTGGACCATCCAAAAGTGCCCCCAAAGAAAGGCTTTGGGTACAAGTGATCTCCCCAGGGGAGCCTTTACACAGCCCCACATGCAACTGGACCATCCGGGTTCGCTGTTCCTTATCAAACCTAAACGTAGCCCTGGCCGTCATCGGAGACGAGTGAAAAATCAGGCCTCAGGAAATGCGTTACGAGCCCTTTTCGCCCATCCAAATGTGCCCCCAAAGGAAGGCTTTGGGTACAAGAGGACTCCCCAGGGGAGCCTTTACGCAGCCCCACATGCAACTGGACACTTCGGGTTCGCTGTTTCCGAGCATCCCTAAACATAGCCCTAGCCGGCATTGATGACGACTGAAAAATCAGGTCCCAGGAAACGCGTTCCGAGGCCTTTTAGCCCATCCAAAAATGCCCCCAAAGGAAGGCTTTGGGTACAAGTGAACTCCCCAGGGGAGCCTTTACGCAGCCCCACATGCAACTGGAACCTCCGAGTTCGCTGTTTCCGAGCATCCCTAAACATAGCCCTAGCCGGCATCGAAGACGAATGAAAAATCAGGCCCCAGGAAATGCGTTACAAGCCCCTTTGGACCATCCAAAAGTGCCTCCAAAGGAAGGCTGTGGGTACAAGAGGACTCCCCAGGGGAGCCTTTACGCAGCCCCACATGCAACTGGACCCTTCGGGTTCGATTTTTCCGAGCAACCCTAAATATATCCCTAGCCGGCATGGGAGAAGACTGAAAACCCGGGCCCCAGAAAACGCGTTGCAAGCCCCTTTGGACCATCCAAAAGTCACCAAAGGAAGGCTTTGGGTACAAGAGAACTCCCCAGGGGAGCCTTTACGCAGCCGCACATGCAACTGGACCCTCCGGGTTCGCTGTTTCCGAGCATCCCTAAACATATTCCTAGACGGCATCGGAGACGAGTGAAAAATCAGGCCCCAGGAAATGCGTTGCGAGCCCTTTTTGCCCATCCAAAAGTGCCCCCAAAGGAAGGCTTTGGGTACAAGTGAACTCCCCAGGGGAGCCTTTACGCTGCCCCACATGCAACTGGACCCTCCGGGTTCGCTGTTTCCGAGCATCCCTAAACATAGCAATAGCCGGCATCGATGACGACTGAAAAATCAGGACCCAGGAAATGCGTTGCGAGCCCCTTCGGACCATCCAAAAGTGCCCCCAAAGGAAGGCTTTGGATACAAGTGAACTCCCCAGGGGAGCCTTTACGCAGCCCCACATGCAACTGGACCCTCCGGGTTCGATTTTTCCGAGCAATCCTAAATATATCCCTAGCCGGCTTGGGAGAAGACTGAAAACCCGGGCCCCAGAAAACGCGTTGCAAGCCCCTTTGGACCATCCAAAAGTGTCACCAAAGGAAGGCTTTGAATACAAGTGAACTCCCCAGGGGAGCCTTTACGCAGCTGCACATGCAACTGGACCCACCGGGTTCGCTGTTCATGAGCAAACCTAAACGTAGCCCTAGCCGTCATCGGAGACGACTGAAAAATCAGGCCCCAGGAAATGCGTTGCAAGCCCCTTTGGACCATCCAAAAGTGCCCGCAAAGGAAGGCTTTGGGTACAAGAGAACTCCCCAGGGGAGCCTTTACGCAGCCCCACATGTAACTGAACCCTTCGGGTTCGATTTTTCCGAGCAACCCTAAATATATCACTAGCCGGCATCGGAGACGACTGAAAAATCAGGCCCCAGGAAATGCGTTGCGAGCCCTTTTCGCCCATCCAAAAGTGCCCCGAAAGGAAGGCTTTGGGTACAAGTGATCTCCCCAGGGGAGCCTTTACGCAGCCCCACATGCAACTGGACCCTTCGGGTTCGATTTTTCCGAGCAACCCTAAATATATCCCTGTCCGGCATGGGAGAAGACTGAAAACCCGGGCCCCAGAAAACGCGTTGCAAGTCCCTTTGGACCATCCAAATGTATCACCAAAGGAAGGCTTTGGGTACAAGTGAACTCCCCAGGGGAGCCTTTACGCAGCCCCACATGCAACTGGATCCTCCGGGTTCGCTGTTTCCGAGCATCCCTAAACATAGCCCTAGACGGCTTCGAAGACGACTGAAAAATCAGGCCCCAGGAAATGCGTTGCAAGCCCTTTTCGCCCATCCAAAAGTGCCCCCAAAGGAAGGCTTTGGGTACAAGTGATCTCCCCAGGGGAGCCTTTACACAGCCCCACATGCAACTGGACCCTCCGGGTTCGCTGTTCATGAGCAAACCTAAACGTAGCCCTGGCCGTCATCGGAGACGAGTGAAAAATCAGGCCCCAGGAAATGCGTTCCGAGGCCTATTCGCCCATCCAAATGTGCCCCCAAAGGAAGGCTTTGGGTACAAGAGAACTCCCCAGGGGAGCCTTTACGCAGCCCCACATGCAACTGGACCCTCCGGGTTCGATTTTTCCGAGCAACCCTAAATATATCCCTAGCCGGCATGGGAGAAGACTGAAAACCCGGGCCCCAGAAAACGCGTTGCAAGCCCCTTTGGACCATCCAAAAGTCACCAAAGGAAGGCTTTGGGTACAAGAGAACTCCCCAGGGGAGCCTTTACGCAGCCCCACATGCAACTGGACCCTCCGGGTTCGCTGTTTCCGAGCATCCCTAAACATATTCCTAGACGGCATCGGAGAGGAGTGAAAAATCAGGCCCCAGGAAATGCGTTGCGAGCCCTTTTTGCCCATCCAAAAGTGCCCCCAAAGGAAGGCTTTGGGTACAAGTGAACTCCACAGGGGAGCCTTTACGCAGCCCCACATGCAACTGGACCCTCCGGGTTCGCTGTTTCCGAGCATCCCTAAACATAGCAATAGCCGGCATCGATGACGACTGAAAAATCAGGACCCAGGAAATGCGTTGCGAGCCCCTTCGGACCATCCAAAAGTGCCCCCAAAGGAAGGCTTTGGATACAAGTGAACTCCCCAGGGGAGCCTTTACGCAGCCGCACATGCAACTGGACCCACCGAGTTCGCTGTTCATGAGCAAACCTAAACGTAGCCCTAGCCGTCATCGGAGACGACTGAAAAATGAGGCCCCAGGAAATGCGTTGCAAGCCCCTTTGGACCATCCAAAAGTGCCCGCAAAGGAAGGCTTTGGGTACAAGTGATCTCCCCAGGGGAGCCTTTACGCAGCCCCACATGCAACTGGACCCTCCGGGTTCGCTGTTCCTGAGCAAACCTAAACGTAGCCCTAGCCGTCATCGGAGACGACTGAAAAATCAGGCCCCAGGAAATGCGTTGCAAGCCCCTTTGGACCATCCAAAAGTGCCCCCAAAGAAAGGCTTTGGGTACAAGTGAACTCCCCAGGGGAGCCTTTACGCAGCCCCACATGCAACTGGACACTTCGGGTTCGCTGTTTCCGAGCATCCCTAAACATAGCCCTAGCCGGCATTGATGACGACTGAAAAATCAGGCCCCAGGAAATGCGTTCCGAGGCCTTTTCGTCCATCCAAAAGTGCCCCCAAAGGAAGGCTTTGGGTACAAGTGAACTCCCCAGGGGAGCCTTTACGCAGCCCCACATGCAACTGGACCCTCCGGGTTCGCTGTTTCCGAGCATCCCTAAACATAGCCCTAGCCGGCATTGATGACGAATGAAAAATCAGGCCCCAGGAAATGCGTTGCGAGCCCCTTTGGACCATCCAAAAGTGCCCCCAAAGGAAGGCTTTGGGTACAAGTGAACTGCCAGGGGAGCCTTTACGCAGCCCCACATGCAACTGGACCGTTCGGGTTCGATTTTTCCGAGCAACCCTAAATATATCACTAGCCGGCATGGGAGACGACTGAAAACCCGGGCCCCAGAAAATGCGTTGCAAGCCCCTTTGGACCATCCAAAAGTGCCCCCAAAGGAAGGCTTTGGGTACAAGTGAACTCCCCAGGGGAGCCTTTACGCAGCCCCACATGCAACTGGACCCTCCGGGTTCGCTGTTTCCGAGCATCCCTAAACATAGCCCTAGCCGGCATCGGAGACGAGTGAAAAATCAGGCCCCAGGAAATGCATTACGAGACCTTTTCGCCCATCCAAAAGTGCCTCCAAAGGAAGGCTTTGGGTACAAGTGAACTCCCCAGGGGAGCCTTTACGCTGCCCCACATGCAACTGGACCCTCCGTGTTCGCTGTTCCTGAGCAAACCTAAACGTAGCCCTAGCCGTCATCGGAGACGAGTAAAAAATCAGGCCCCAGGAAATGCGTTGCGAGCCCCTTTGGACCATCCAAAAGTGCCCCCAAAGGAAGGCTTTGGGTACAAGTGATCTCCCCAGGGGAGCCTTTACGCAGCCCCACATGTAACTGAACCCTTCGTGTTCGATTTTTCCGAGCAACCCTAAATATATCACTAGCCGGCATTGATGACGACTGAAAAATCAGGCCCCAGGAAATGCGTTGCGAGCCCTTTTCGCCCATCCAAAAGTGCCCCGAAAGGAAGGCTTTGGGTACAAGTGAACTCCCTAGGGGAGCCTTTACGCAGCCCCACATGCAACTGGATCCTCCGGGTTCGATTTTTCCGAGCAACCCTAAATATATCACTAGCCGGCATGGGAGAAGACTGAAAACCCGCGCCCCAGAAAACGCGTTGCAAGTCCCTTTGGACCATCCAAAAGTATCACCAAAGGAAGGCTTTGGGTACAAGTGAACTCCCCAGGGGAGCCTTTACGCAGCCCCACATGCAACTGGACCCTCCGGGTTCGCTGTTCCTTAGCAAACCTAAACGTAGCCCTGGCCGTCATCGGAGACGAGTGAAAAATCAGGCCTCAGGAAATGCGTTACGAGCCCTTTTCGCCCATCCAAATGTGCCCCCAAAGGAAGGCTTTGGGTACAAGAGAACTCCCCAGGGGAGCCTTTACGCAGCCCCACATGCAACTGGACCCTCCGGGTTCGCTGTTCCTTAGCAAACCTAAACATAGCCCTGGCCGTCATCGGAGACGAGTGAAAAATCAGGCCCCAGGAAATGCGTTCCGAGGCCTTTTCGCCCATCCAAATGTGCCCCCAAAGGAAGGCTTTGGGTACAAGAGAACTCCCCAGGGGAGCCTTTACGCAGCCCCACATGCAACTGGACCCTCCGGGTTCGCTGTTTCCGAGCATCCCTAAACATATTCCTAGACGGCGTCAGAGACGAGTGAAAAATCAGGCCCCAGGAAATGCGTTGCGAGCCCTTTTTGCCCATCCAAAAGTGCCCCCAAAGGAAGGCTTTGGGTACAAGTGAACTCCCCAGGGGAGCCTTTACGCAGCCCCACATGCAACTGGACCCTCCGGGTTCGCTGTTTCCGAGCATCCCTAAGCATAGCAATAGCCGGCATCGATGACGACTGAAAAATCAGGACCCAGGAAATGCGTTACGAGCCCCTTTGGACCATCCAAAAGTGCCCCCAAAGGAAGGCTTTGGATACAAGTGAACTCCCCAGGGGAGCCTTTACGCAGCCCCACATGCAACTGGACCCTCCGGGTTCGATTTTTCCGAGCAATCCTAAATATATCCCTAGCCGGCTTGGGAGAAGACTGAAAACCGGGCCCCAGAAAACGCGTTGCAAGCCCCTTTGGACCATCCAAAAGTGTCACCAAAGGAAGGCTTTGAATACAAGTAAACTCCCCAGGGGAGCCTTTACGCAGCCCCACATGCAACTGGACCCTCCGGGTTCGCTGTTTCCGAGCATCCCTAAACATAGCCCTAGCCGGCATCGAAGACAAGTGAAAAATCAGGCCCCAGGAAATGCGTTACGAGCCCTTTTCGCCCACCCAAAAGTGCCCCCAAAGGAAGGCTTTGGGGACAAGTGAACTCCCTAGGGGAGCCTTTACGCAGCCCCACATGCAACTGGACCCTCCGGGTTTGATTTTTCCTAGCAACCCTAAATATATCCCTAACCGGTATGGGAGAAGACTGAAAACCCGGGCCCCAGAAAACGCGTTGCAAGCCCCTTTGGACCATCCAAAAGTGTCACCAAAGGAAGGCTTTGGGTACAAGAGAACTCCCCAGGGGAGCCTTTAAGCAGCCGCACATGCAACTGGACCCACCGGGTTCGCTGTTCATGAGCAAACCTAAACGTAGCCCTAGCCGTCATCGGAGACGACTGAAAAATCAGGCCCCAGGAAATGCGTTGCAAGCCCCTTTGGACCATCCAAAAGTGCCCGCAAAGGAAGGCTTTGGGTACAAGTGATCTCCCCAGGGGAGCCTTTACGCAGCCCCACATGCAACTGGACCCTCCGGGTTCGCTGTTCCTGAGCAAACCTAAACGTAGCCCTAGCCGTCATCGGAGACGACTGAAAAATCAGGCCCCAGGAAATGCATTGCAAGCCCCTTTGGACCATCCAAAAGTGCCCCCAAAGAAAGGCTTTGGGTACAAGTGATCTCCCCAGGGGAGCCTTTACACAGCCCCACATGCAACTGGACCATCCGGGTTCGCTGTTCCTTATCAAACCTAAACGTAGCCCTGGCCGTCATCGGAGACGAGTGAAAAATCAGGCCTCAGGAAATGCGTTACGAGCCCTTTTCGCCCATCCAAATGTGCCCCCAAAGGAAGGCTTTGGGTACAAGAGGACTCCCCAGGGGAGCCTTTACGCAGCCCCACATGCAACTGGACACTTCGGGTTCGCTGTTTCCGAGCATCCCTAAACATAGCCCTAGCCGGCATTGATGACGACTGAAAAATCAGGCCCCAGGAAACGCGTTCCGAGGCCTTTTAGCCCATCCAAAAATACCCCCAAAGGAAGGCTTTGGGTACAAGTGAACTCCCCAGGGGAGCCTTTACGCAGCCCCACATGCAACTGGAACCTCCGAGTTCGCTGTTTCCGAGCATCCCTAAACATAGCCCTAGCCGGCATCGAAGACGAATGAAAAATCAGGCCCCAGGAAATGCGTTACAAGCCCCTTTGGACCATCCAAAAGTGCCTCCAAAGGAAGGCTGTGGGTACAGGAGGACTCCCCAGGGGAGCCTTTACGCAGCCCCACATGCAACTGGACCCACCGGGTTCGATTTTTCCGAGCAACCCTAAATATATCCCTAGCCGGCATGGGAGAAGACTGAAAACCCGGGCCCCAGAAAACGTGTTGCAAGCCCCTTTGGACCATCCAAAAGTCACCAAAGGAAGGCTTTGGGTACAAGAGAACTCCCCAGGGGAGCCTTTACGCAGCCGCACATGCAACTGGACCCTCTGGGTTCGCTGTTTCCGAGCATCCCTAAACATATTCCTAGACGGCATCGGAGACGAGTGAAAAATCAGGACCCAGGAAATGCGTTGCGAGCCCTTTTTGCCCATCCAAAAGTGCCCCCAAAGGAAGGCTTTGGGTACAAGTGAACTCCCCAGGGGAGCCTTTACGCTGCCCCACATGCAACTGGACCCTCCGGGTTCGCTGTTTCCGAGCATCCCTAAACATAGCAATAGCCGGCATCGATGACGACTGAAAAATCAGGACCCAGGAAATGCGTTGCAAGCCCCTTTGGACCATCCAAAAGTGCCCGCAAAGGAAGGCTTTGGGTACAAGTGATCTCCCCAGGGGAGCCTTTACGCAGCCCCACATGCAACTGGACCCTCCGGGTTCGCTGTTCCTTAGCAAACCTAAACATAGCCCTGGCCGTCATCGGAGACGACTGAAAAAGCAGGCCCCAGGAAATGCGTTCCGAGGCCTTTTCGCCCATCCAAAAGTGCCCCCAAAGGAAGGCTTTGGATACAAGTGAACTCCCCAGGGGAGCCTTTACGCAGCCCCACATGCAACTGGACCCTCCGGGTTCGATTTTTCCGAGCAACCCTAAATATATCACTAGCCGGCATGGGAGACGACTGAAAACCCGGGCCCCAGAAAATGCGTTGCAAGCCGCTTTGGACCATCCAAAAGTGCCCCCAAAGGAAGGCTTTGGGTACAAGTGAACTCCCCAGGGGAGCCTTTACGCAGCTGCACATGCAACTGGACCCTCCGGGTTCGCTGTTCATGAGCATCCCTAAACATATTCCTAGACGGCATCGGAGACAGGTGAAAAATGAGGCCCCAGGAAATGCGTTGCGAGCCCTTTTTGCCTATCCAAGAGTGCCCCCAAAGGAAGGCTTTGGGTACAAGTGAACTCCCCAGGGGAGCCTTTACGCAGCCCCACATGCAACTGGACCCTCCGGGTTCGCTGTTTCCGAGCATCCCTAAAAATAGCCCTAGCCGGCATCGATGACGACTGAAAAATCAGGCCCCAGGAAATGCGTTGCGAGCCCTTTTCGCCCATCCAAAAGTGCCCCCAAAGGAAGGCTTTGGGTACAAGTGAACTCCCCAGGGGAGCCTTTACGCAGCCCCACATGCAACTGGACCCTCCGGGTTCGATTATTCCTAGCAACCCTAAATATATCACTAGCCGGCATGGGAGAAGACTGAAAACCCGGGCCCCAGAAAACGCGTTTCAAGCCCCTTTGGACCATCCAAAAGTATCACCAAAGGAAGGCTTTGGGTACAAGAGAACTCCCCAGGGGAGCCTTTACGCAGCCCCACATGCAACTGGACCCTTCGGGTTCGATTTTTCCGAGCAACCCTAAATATATCCCTAGCCGGCATGGGAGAAGACTGAAAACCCGGGCCCCAGAAAACGCGTTGCAAGCCCCTTTGGACCATCCAAAAGTCACCAAAGGAAGGCTTTGGGTACAAGAGAACTCCCCAGGGGAGCCTTTACGCAGCCCCACATGCAACTGGACCCACCGGGTTCGCTGTTTCCGAGCATCCCTAAACATATTCCTAGACGGCATTGGAGACGAGTGAAAAATCAGGCCCCAGGAAATGCGTTGCGAGCCCTTTTTGCCCATCCAAAAGTGCCCCCAAAGGAAGGCTTTGGGTACAAGTAAACTCCCCAGGGGAGCCTTTACGCAGCCCCACATGCAACTGGACCCTCCGGGTTCGCTGTTCCTGAGCAAACCTAAACGTAGCCCTAGCGGTCATCGGAGACGACTGAAAAATCAGGCCCCAGGAAATGCGTTGCAAGCCCCTTTGGACCATCCAAATGTGCCCCCAAAGGAAGGCTTTGGATACAAGTGAACTCCCCAGGGGAGCCTTTACGCAGCCCCACATGCAACTGGACCCTCCGGGTTCGATTTTTCCGAGCAACCCTAAATATATCACTAGCCGGCATGGGAGACGACTGAAAACCCGGGCCCCAGAAAATGCGTTGCAAGCCGCTTTGGACCATCCAAAAGTGCCCCCAAAGGAAGGCTTTGGGTACAAGTGAACTCCCCAGGGGAGCCTTTACGCAGCTGCACATGCAACTGGACCCTCCGGGTTCGCTGTTCATGAGCATCCCTAAACATATTCCTAGACGGCATCGGAGACAGGTGAAAAATGAGGCCCCAGGAAATGCGTTGCGAGCCCTTTTTGCCTATCCAAGAGTGCCCCCAAAGGAAGGCTTTGGGTACAAGTGAACTCCCCAGGGGAGCCTTTACGCAGCCCCACATGCAACTGGACCCTCCGGGTTCGCTGTTTCCGAGCATCCCTAAAAATAGCCCTAGCCGGCATCGATGACGACTGAAAAATCAGGCCCCAGGAAATGCGTTGCGAGCCCTTTTCGCCCATCCAAAAGTGCCCCCAAAGGAAGGCTTTGGGTACAAGTGAACTCCCCAGGGGAGCCTTTACGCAGCCCCACATGCAACTGGACCCTCCGGGTTCGATTATTCCTAGCAACCCTAAATATATCACTAGCCGGCATGGGAGAAGACTGAAAACCCGGGCCCCAGAAAACGCGTTTCAAGCCCCTTTGGACCATCCAAAAGTATCACCAAAGGAAGGCTTTGGGTACAAGAGAACTCCCCAGGGGAGCCTTTACGCAGCCCCACATGCAACTGGACCCTCTGGGTTCGCTGTTTCCGAGCATCCCTAAACATATTCCTAGACGGCATCGGAGAGGAGTGAAAAATCAGGCCCCAGGAAATGCGTTGCGAGCCCTTTTTGCCCATCCAAAAGTGCCCCCAAAGGAAGGCTTTGGGTACAAGTGAACTCCACAGGGGAGCCTTTACGCAGCCCCACATGCAACTGGACCCTCCGGGTTCGCTGTTTCCGAGCATCCCTAAACATAGCAATAGCCGGCATCGATGACGACTGAAAAATCAGGACCCAGGAAATGCGTTGCGAGCCCCTTCGGACCATCCAAAAGTGCCCCCAAAGGAAGGCTTTGGATACAAGTGAACTCCCCAGGGGAGCCTTTACGCAGCCCCACATGCAACTGGACCCTCCGGGTTCGATTTTTCCGAGCAATCCTAAATATATCCCTAGCCGGCTTGGGAGAAGACTGAAAACCCGGGCCCCAGAAAACGCGTTGCAAGCCCCTTTGGACCATCCAAAAGTGTCACCAAAGGAAGGCTTTGAATACAAGTGAACTCCCCAGGGGAGCCTTTACGCAGCTGCACATGCAACTGGACCCACCGGGTTCGCTGTTCATGAGCAAACCTAAACGTAGCCCTAGCCGTCATCGGAGACGACTGAAAATTCAGGCCCCAGGAAATGCGTTGCAAGCCCCTTTGGACCATCCAAAAGTGCCCGCAAAGGAAGGCTTTGGGTACAAGTGATCTCCCCAGGGGAGCCTTTACGCAGCCCCACATGCAACTGGACCCTCCGGGTTCGCTGTTCCTTAGCAAACCTAAACATAGCCCTGGCCGTCATCGGAGACGACTGAAAAATCAGGCCCCAGGAAATGCGTTCCGAGGCCTTTTCGCCCATCCAAATGTGCCCCCAAAGGAAGGCTTTGGGTACAAGTGAACTCCCCAGGGAAGCCTTTACGCAGCCCCACATGCAACTGGACCCTTCGGGTTCGATTTTTCCGAGCAACCCTAAATATATCCCTAGCCGGCATGGGAGAAGACTGAAAACCCGGGCCCCAGAAAACGCGTTGCAAGCCCCTTTGGACCATCCAAAAGTCACCAAAGGAAGGCTTTGGGTACAAGAGAACTCCCCAGGGGAGCCTTTACGCAGCCCCACATGCAACTGGACCCACCGGGTTCGCTGTTTCCGAGCATCCCTAAACATATTCCTAGACGGCATTGGAGACGAGTGAAAAATCAGGCCCCAGGAAATGCGTTGCGAGCCCTTTTTGCCCATCCAAAAGTGCCCCCAAAGGAAGGCTTTGGGTACAAGTAAACTCCCCAGGGGAGCCTTTACGCAGCCCCACATGCAACTGGACCCTCCGGGTTCGCTGTTCCTGAGCAAACCTAAACGTAGCCCTAGCGGTCATCGGAGACGACTGAAAAATCAGGCCCCAGGAAATGCGTTGCAAGCCCCTTTGGACCATCCAAAAGTGCCCCCAAAGAAAGGCTTTGGGTACAAGTGAACTCCCCAGGGGAGCCTTTACGCAGCCCCACATGCAACTGGACCCTTCGGGTTCGCTGTTTCCGAGCATCCCTAAACATAGCCCTAGCCGGCATTGATGACGACTGAAAAATCAGGCGACAGGAAATGCGTTCCGAGGCCTTTTCGTCCATCCAAAAGTGCCCCCAAAGGAAGGCTTTGGGTACAAGTGAACTCCCCAGGGGAGCCTTTACGCAGCCCCACATGCAACTGGACCCTCCGGGTTCGCTGTTTCCGAGCATCCCTAAACATAGCCCTAGCCGGCATCGAAGACGAATGAAAAATCAGGCCCCAGGAAATGCGTTGCGAGCCCCTTTGGACCATCCAAATGTGCCCCCAAAGGAAGGCTTTGGATACAAGTGAACTCCCCAGGGGAGCCTTTACGCAGCCCCACATGCAACTGGACCCTCCGGGTTCGATTTTTCCGAGCAACCCTAAATATATCACTAGCCGGCATGGGAGACGACTGAAAACCCGGGCCCCAGAAAATGCGTTGCAAGCCGCTTTGGACCATCCAAAAGTGCCCCCAAAGGAAGGCTTTGGGTACAAGTGAACTCCCCAGGGGAGCCTTTACGCAGCTGCACATGCAACTGGACCCTCCGGGTTCGCTGTTCATGAGCATCCCTAAACATATTCCTAGACGGCATCGGAGACAGGTGAAAAATGAGGCCCCAGGAAATGCGTTGCGAGCCCTTTTTGCCTATCCAAGAGTGCCCCCAAAGGAAGGCTTTGGGTACAAGTGAACTCCCCAGGGGAGCCTTTACGCAGCCCCACATGCAACTGGACCCTCCGGGTTCGCTGTTTCCGAGCATCCCTAAAAATAGCCCTAGCCGGCATCGATGACGACTGAAAAATCAGGCCCCAGGAAATGCGTTGCGAGCCCTTTTCGCCCATCCAAAAGTGCCCCCAAAGGAAGGCTTTGGGTACAAGTGAACTCCCCAGGGGAGCCTTTACGCAGCCCCACATGCAACTGGACCCTCCGGGTTCGATTATTCCTAGCAACCCTAAATATATCCCTATCCGGCATGGGAGAAGACTGAAAACCCGGGCCCCAGAAAACGCGTTGCAAGCCCCTTTGGACCATCCAAAAGTATCACCAAAGGAAGGCTTTGGGTACAAGAGAACTCCCCAGGGGAGCCTTTACGCAGCCCCACATGCAACTGGACCCACCGGGTTCGCTGTTTCCGAGCATCCCTAAACATATTCCTAGACGGCATCGGAGAGGAGTGAAAAATCAGGCCCCAGGAAATGCGTTGCGAGCCCTTTTTGCCCATCCAAAAGTGCCCCCAAAGGAAGGCTTTGGGTACAAGTGAACTCCACAGGGGAGCCTTTACGCAGCCCCACATGCAACTGGACCCTCCGGGTTCGCTGTTTCCGAGCATCCCTAAACATAGCAATAGCCGGCATCGATGACGACTGAAAAATCAGGACCCAGGAAATGCGTTGCGAGCCCCTTCGGACCATCCAAAAGTGCCCCCAAAGGAAGGCTTTGGATACAAGTGAACTCCCCAGGGGAGCCTTTACGCAGCCGCACATGCAACTGGACCCACCGAGTTCGCTGTTCATGAGCAAACCTAAACGTAGCCCTAGCCGTCATCGGAGACGACTGAAAAATGAGGCCCCAGGAAATGCGTTGCAAGCCCCTTTGGACCATCCAAAAGTGCCCGCAAAGGAAGGCTTTGGGTACAAGTGATCTCCCCAGGGGAGCCTTTACGCAGCCCCACATGCAACTGGACCCTCCGGGTTCGCTGTTCATGAGCAAACCTAAACGTAGCCCTAGCCGTCATCGGAGACGACTGAAAAATCAGGCCCCAGGAAATGCGTTGCAAGCCCCTTTGGACCATCCAAAAGTGCCCCCAAAGAAAGGCTTTGGGTACAAGTGAACTCCCCAGGGGAGCCTTTACGCAGCCCCACATGCAACTGGACCCTTCGGGTTCGATTTTTCCGAGCAACCCTAAATATATCCCTAGCCGGCATGGGAGAAGACTGAAAACCCGGGCCCCAGAAAACGCGTTGCAAGCCCCTTTGGACCATCCAAAAGTCACCAAAGGAAGGCTTTGGGTACAAGAGAACTCCCCAGGGGAGCCTTTACGCAGCCCCACATGCAACTGGACCCACCGGGTTCGCTGTTTCCGAGCATCCATAAACATATTCCTAGACGGCATTGGAGACGAGTGAAAAATCAGGCCCCAGGAAATGCGTTGCGAGCCCTTTTTGCCCATCCAAAAGTGCCCCCAAAGGAAGGCTTTGGATACAAGTAAACTCCCCAGGGGAGCCTTTACGCAGCCCCACATGCAACTGGACCCTCCGGGTTCGCTGTTCCTGAGCAAACCTAAACGTAGCCCTAGCGGTCATCGGAGACGACTGAAAAATCAGGCCCCAGGAAATGCGTTGCAAGCCCCTTTGGACCATCCAAAAGTGCCCCCAAAGAAAGGCTTTGGGTACAAGTGAACTCCCCAGGGGAGCCTTTACGCAGCCCCACATGCAACTGGACCCTTCGGGTTCGCTGTTTCCGAGCATCCCTAAACATAGCCCTAGCCGGCATTGATGACGACTGAAAAATCAGGCGACAGGAAATGCGTTCCGAGGCCTTTTCGTCCATCCAAAAGTGCCCCCAAAGGAAGGCTTTGGGTACAAGTGAACTCCCCAGGGGAGCCTTTACGCAGCCCCACATGCAACTGGACCCTCCGGGTTCGCTGTTTCCGAGCATCCCTAAACATAGCCCTAGCCGGCATCGAAGACGAATGAAAAATCAGGCCCCAGGAAATGCGTTGCGAGCCCCTTTGGACCATCCAAATGTGCCCCCAAAGGAAGGCTTTGGATACAAGTGAACTCCCCAGGGGAGCCTTTACGCAGCCCCACATGCAACTGGACCCTCCGGGTTCGATTTTTCCGAGCAACCCTAAATATATCACTAGCCGGCATGGGAGACGACTGAAAACCCGGGCCCCAGAAAATGCGTTGCAAGCCGCTTTGGACCATCCAAAAGTGCCCCCAAAGGAAGGCTTTGGGTACAAGTGAACTCCCCAGGGGAGCCTTTACGCAGCTGCACATGCAACTGGACCCTCCGGGTTCGCTGTTCATGAGCATCCCTAAACATATTTCTAGACGGCATCGGAGACAGGTGAAAAATGAGGCCCCAGGAAATGCGTTGCGAGCCCTTTTTGCCTATCCAAGAGTGCCCCCAAAGGAAGGCTTTGGGTACAAGTGAACTCCCCAGGGGAGCCTTTACGCTGCCCCACATGCAACTGGACCCTCCGGGTTCGATGTTTCCGAGCATCCCTAAACATAGCAATAGCCGGCATCGATGACGACTGAAAAATCAGGACCCAGGAAATGCGTTGCGAGCCCCTTCGGACCATCCAAAAGTGCCCCCAAAGGAAGGCTTTGGATACAAGTGAACTCCCCAGGGGAGCCTTTACGCAGCCCCACATGCAACTGGACCCTCCGGGTTCGATTTTTCCGAGCAATCCTAAATATATCCCTAGCCGGCTTGGGAGAAGACTGAAAACCCGGGCCCCAGAAAACGCGTTGCAAGCCCCTTTGGACCATCCAAAAGTGTCACCAAAGGAAGGCTTTGAATACAAGTGAACTCCCCAGGGGAGCCTTTACGCAGCTGCACATGCAACTGGACCCACCGGGTTCGCTGTTCATGAGCAAACCTAAACGTAGCCCTAGCCGTCATCGGAGACGACTGAAAATTCAGGCCCCAGGAAATGCGTTGCAAGCCCCTTTGGACCATCCAAAAGTGCCCGCAAAGGAAGGCTTTGGGTACAAGTGATCTCCCCAGGGGAGCCTTTACGCAGCCCCACATGCAACTGGACCCTCCGGGTTCGCTGTTCCTTAGCAAACCTAAACATAGCCCTGGCCGTCATCGGAGACGACTGAAAAATCAGGCCCCAGGAAATGCGTTCCGAGGCCTTTTCGCCCATCCAAATGTGCCCCCAAAGGAAGGCTTTGGGTACAAGTGAACTCCCCAGGGAAGCCTTTACGCAGCCCCACATGCAACTGGACCCTTCGGGTTCGATTTTTCCGAGCAACCCTAAATATATCCCTAGCCGGCATGGGAGAAGACTGAAAACCCGGGCCCCAGAAAACGCGTTGCAAGCCCCTTTGGACCATCCAAAAGTCACCAAAGGAAGGCTTTGGGTACAAGAGAACTCCCCAGGGGAGCCTTTACGCAGCCCCACATGCAACTGGACCCACCGGGTTCGCTGTTTCCGAGCATCCCTAAACATATTCCTAGACGGCATTGGAGACGAGTGAAAAATCAGGCCCCAGGAAATGCGTTGCGAGCCCTTTTTGCCCATCCAAAAGTGCCCCCAAAGGAAGGCTTTGGGTACAAGTAAACTCCCCAGGGGAGCCTTTACGCAGCCCCACATGCAACTGGACCCTCCGGGTTCGCTGTTCCTGAGCAAACCTAAACGTAGCCCTAGCGGTCATCGGAGACGACTGAAAAATCAGGCCCCAGGAAATGCGTTGCAAGCCCCTTTGGACCATCCAAAAGTGCCCCCAAAGAAAGGCTTTGGGTACAAGTGAACTCCCCAGGGGAGCCTTTACGCAGCCCCACATGCAACTGGACCCTTCGGGTTCGCTGTTTCCGAGCATCCCTAAACATAGCCCTAGCCGGCATTGATGACGACTGAAAAATCAGGCGACAGGAAATGCGTTCCGAGGCCTTTTCGTCCATCCAAAAGTGCCCCCAAAGGAAGGCTTTGGGTACAAGTGAACTCCCCAGGGGAGCCTTTACGCAGCCCCACATGCAACTGGACCCTCCGGGTTCGCTGTTTCCGAGCATCCCTAAACATAGCCCTAGCCGGCATCGAAGACGAATGAAAAATCAGGCCCCAGGAAATGCGTTGCGAGCCCCTTTGGACCATCCAAATGTGCCCCCAAAGGAAGGCTTTGGATACAAGTGAACTCCCCAGGGGAGCCTTTACGCAGCCCCACATGCAACTGGACCCTCCGGGTTCGATTTTTCCGAGCAACCCTAAATATATCACTAGCCGGCATGGGAGACGACTGAAAACCCGGGCCCCAGAAAATGCGTTGCAAGCCGCTTTGGACCATCCAAAAGTGCCCCCAAAGGAAGGCTTTGGGTACAAGTGAACTCCCCAGGGGAGCCTTTACGCAGCTGCACATGCAACTGGACCCTCCGGGTTCGCTGTTCATGAGCATCCCTAAACATATTCCTAGACGGCATCGGAGACAGGTGAAAAATGAGGCCCCAGGAAATGCGTTGCGAGCCCTTTTTGCCTATCCAAGAGTGCCCCCAAAGGAAGGCTTTGGGTACAAGTGAACTCCCCAGGGGAGCCTTTACGCAGCCCCACATGCAACTGGACCCTCCGGGTTCGCTGTTTCCGAGCATCCCTAAAAATAGCCCTAGCCGGCATCGATGACGACTGAAAAATCAGGCCCCAGGAAATGCGTTGCGAGCCCTTTTCGCCCATCCAAAAGTGCCCCCAAAGGAAGGCTTTGGGTACAAGTGAACTCCCCAGGGGAGCCTTTACGCAGCCCCACATGCAACTGGACCCTCCGGGTTCGATTATTACTAGCAACCCTAAATATATCACTAGCCGGCATGGGAGAAGACTGAAAACCCGGGCCCCAGAAAACGCGTTTCAAGCCCCTTTGGACCATCCAAAAGTATCACCAAAGGAAGGCTTTGGGTACAAGAGAACTCCCCAGGGGAGCCTTTACGCAGCCCCACATGCAACTGGACCCTCCGGGTTCGCTGTTCATGAGCAAACCTAAACGTAGCCCTGGCCGTCATCGGAGACGAGTGAAAAATCAGGCCCCAGGAAATGCGTTCCGAGGCCTTTTCGCCCATCCAAATGTGCCCCCAAAGGAAGGCTTTGGGTACAAGAGAACTCCCCAGGGGAGCCTTTACGCAGCCCCACATGCAACTGGACCCTCCGGGTTCGATTTTTCCGAGCAACCCTAAATATATCCCTAGCCGGCATGGGAGAAGACTGAAAACCCGGGCCCCAGAAAACGCGTTGCAAGCCCCTTTGGACCATCCAAAAGTCACCAAAGGAAGGCTTTGGGTACAAGAGAACTCCCCAGGGGAGCCTTTACGCAGCCCCACATGCAACTGGACCCTCCGGGTTCGCTGTTCATGAGCAAACCTAAATGTAGCCCTAGCCGTCATCGGAGACGACTGAAAAATCAGGCCCCAGGAAATGCGTTGCAAGCCCCTTTGGACCATCCAAAAGTGCCCGCAAAGGAAGGCTTTGGGTACAAGTGAACTCCCCAGGGGAGCCTTTACGCAGCCCCACATGCAACTGGACCCTCCGGGTTCGCTGTTTCCGAGCATCCCTAAACATAGCAATAGCCGGCATCGATGACGACTGAAAAATCAGGACCCAGGAAATGCGTTGCGAGCCCCTTCGGACCATCCAAAAGTGCCCCCAAAGGAAGGCTTTGGATACAAGTGAACTCCCCAGGGGAGCCTTTACGCAGCCGCACATGCAACTGGACCCACCGAGTTCGCTGTTCATGAGCAAACCTAAACGTAGCCCTAGCCGTCATCGGAGACGACTGAAAAATGAGGCCCCAGGAAATGCGTTGCAAGCCCCTTTGGACCATCCAAAAGTGCCCGCAAAGGAAGGCTTTGGGTACAAGTGATCTCCCCAGGGGAGCCTTTACGCAGCCCCACATGCAACTGGACCCTCCGGGTTCGCTGTTCATGAGCAAACCTAAACGTAGCCCTAGCCGTCATCGGAGACGACTGAAAAATCAGGCCCCAGGAAATGCGTTGCAAGCCCCTTTGGACCATCCAAAAGTGCCCCCAAAGAAAGGCTTTGGGTACAAGTGAACTCCCCAGGGGAGCCTTTACGCAGCCCCACATGCAACTGGACACTTCGGGTTCGCTGTTTCCGAGCATCCCTAAACATAGCCCTAGCCGGCATTGATGACGACTGAAAAATCAGGCCCCAGGAAATGCGTTCCGAGGCCTTTTCGTCCATCCAAAAGTGCCCCCAAAGGAAGGCTTTGGGTACAAGTGAACTCCCCAGGGGAGCCTTTACGCAGCCCCACATGCAACTGGACCCTCCGGGTTCGCTGTTTCCGAGCATCCCTAAACATAGCCCTAGCCGGCATTGATGACGAATGAAAAATCAGGCCCCAGGAAATGCGTTGCGAGCCCCTTTGGACCATCCAAAAGTGCCCCCAAAGGAAGGCTTTGGGTACAAGTGAACTGCCAGGGGAGCCTTTACGCAGCCCCACATGCAACTGGACCCTCCGGGTTCGATTTTTCCGAGCAACCCTAAATATATCACTAGCCAGCATGGGAGACGACTGAAAACCCGGGCCCCAGAAAATGCGTTGCAAGCCCCTTTGGACCATCCAAAAGTGCCCCCAAAGGAAGGCTTTGGGTACAAGTGACCTACCCAGGGGAGCCTTTACGCAGCCCCACATGCAACTGGACCCTCCGGGTTCGCTGTTTCCGAGCATCCCTAAACATAGCCCTAGCCGGCATCGGAGACGAGTGAAAAATCAGGCCCCAGGAAATGCGTTACGAGACCTTTTCACCCATCTAAAAGTGCCCCCAAAGGAAGGCTTTGGGTACAAGTGAACTCCCCAGGGGAGCCTTTACGCAGCCCCACCTGCAACTGGACCCTCCGGGTTCGCTGTTTCCAAGCATCCCTAAACATAGCTCTAGCCGGCATCGATGATGACTGAAAAATCAGGCCCCAGGAAATGCATTACGAGACCTTTTCGCCCATCCAAAAGTGCCTCCAAAGGAAGGCTTTGGGTACAAGTGAACTCCCCAGGGGAGCCTTTACGCTGCCCCACATGCAACTGGACCCTCCGTGTTCGATTTTTCCGAGCAACCCTAAATATATCACTAGCCGGCATTGATGACGACTGAAAAATCAGGCCCCAGGAAATGCGTTGCGAGCCCTTTTCGCCCATCCAAAAGTGCCCCGAAAGGAAGGCTTTGGGTACAAGTGAACTCCCTAGGGGAGCCTTTACGCAGCCCCACATGCAACTGGATCCTCCGGGTTCGATTTTTCCGAGCAACCCTAAATATATCACTAGCCGGCATGGGAGAAGACTGAAAACCCGCGCCCCAGAAAACGCGTTGCAAGTCCCTTTGGACCATCCAAAAGTATCACCAAAGGAAGGCTTTGGGTACAAGTGAACTCCCCAGGGGAGCCTTTACGCAGCCCCACATGCAACTGGACCCTCCGGGTTCGCTGTTCCTTAGCAAACCTAAACGTAGCCCTGGCCGTCATCGGAGACGAGTGAAAAATCAGGCCTCAGGAAATGCGTTACGAGCCCTTTTCGCCCATCCAAATGTGCCCCCAAAGGAAGGCTTTGGGTACAAGAGAACTCCCCAGGGGAGCCTTTACGCAGCCCCACATGCAACTGGACCCTCCGGGTTCGCTGTTCCTTAGCAAACCTAAACATAGCCCTGGCCGTCATCGGAGACGAGTGAAAAATCAGGCCCCAGGAAATGCGTTCCGAGGCCTTTTCGCCCATCCAAATGTGCCCCCAAATGAAGGCTTTGGGTACAAGAGAACTCCCCAGGGGAGCCTTTACGCAGCCCCACATGCAACTGGACCCTCCGGGTTCGCTGTTTCCGAGCATCCCTAAACATATTCCTAGACGGCGTCAGAGACGAGTGAAAAATCAGGCCCCAGGAAATGCGTTGCGAGCCCTTTTTGCCCATCCAAAAGTGCCCCCAAAGGAAGGCTTTGGGTACAAGTGAACTCCCCAGGGGAGCCTTTACGCAGCCCCACATGCAACTGGACCCTCCGGGTTCGCTGTTTCCGAGCATCCCTAAGCATAGCAATAGCCGGCATCGATGACGACTGAAAAATCAGGACCCAGGAAATGCGTTACGAGCCCCTTTGGACCATCCAAAAGTGCCCCCAAAGGAAGGCTTTGGATACAAGTGAACTCCCCAGGGGAGCCTTTACGCAGCCCCACATGCAACTGGACCCTCCGGGTTCGATTTTTCCGAGCAATCCTAAATATATCCCTAGCCGGCTTGGGAGAAGACTGAAAACCGGGCCCCAGAAAACGCGTTGCAAGCCCCTTTGGACCATCCAAAAGTGTCACCAAAGGAAGGCTTTGAATACAAGTAAACTCCCCAGGGGAGCCTTTACGCAGCCCCACATGCAACTGGACCCTCCGGGTTCGCTGTTTCCGAGCATCCCTAAACATAGCCCTAGCCGGCATCGAAGACAAGTGAAAAATCAGGCCCCAGGAAATGCGTTACGAGCCCTTTTCGCCCATCCAAAAGTGCCCCCAAAGGAAGGCTTTGGGGACAAGTGAACTCCCTAGGGGAGCCTTTACGCAGCCCCACATGCAACTGGACCCTCCGGGTTTGATTTTTCCTAGCAACCCTAAATATATCCCTAACCGGTATGGGAGAAGACTGAAAACCCGGGCCCCAGAAAACGCGTTGCAAGCCCCTTTGGACCATCCAAAAGTGTCACCAAAGGAAGGGTTTGGGTACAAGAGAACTCCCCAGGGGAGCCTTTACGCAGCCGCACATGCAACTGGACCCACCGGGTTCGCTGTTCATGAGCAAACCTAAATGTAGCCCTAGCCGTCATCGGAGACGACTGAAAAATCAGGCCCCAGGAAATGCGTTGCAAGCCCCTTTGGACCATCCAAAAGTGCCCGCAAAGGAAGGCTTTGGGTACAAGTGATCTCCCCAGGGGAGCCTTTACGCAGCCCCACATGCAACTGGACCCTCCGGGTTCGCTGTTCCTGAGCAAACCTAAACGTAGCCCTAGCCGTCATCGGAGACGACTGAAAAATCAGGCCCCAGGAAATGCATTGCAAGCCCCTTTGGACCATCCAAAAGTGCCCCCAAAGAAAGGCTTTGGGTACAAGTGATCTCCCCAGGGGAGCCTTTACACAGCCCCACATGCAACTGGACCCTCCGGGTTCGCTGTTCATGAGCAAACCTAAACGTAGCCCTGGCCGTCATCGGAGACGAGTGAAAAATCAGGCCCCAGGAAATGCGTTCCGAGGCCTATTCGCCCATCCAAATGTGCCCCCAAAGGAAGGCTTTGGGTACAAGAGAACTCCCCAGGGGAGCCTTTACGCAGCCCCACATGCAACTGGACCCTCCGGGTTCGATTTTTCCGAGCAACCCTAAATATATCCCTAGCCGGCATGGGAGAAGACTGAAAACCCGGGCCCCAGAAAACGCGTTGCAAGCCCCTTTGGACCATCCAAAAGTCACCAAAGGAAGGCTTTGGGTACAAGAGAACTCCCCAGGGGAGCCTTTACGCAGCCCCACATGCAACTGGACCCTCCGGGTTCGCTGTTTCCGAGCATCCCTAAACATATTCCTAGACGGCATCGGAGAGGAGTGAAAAATCAGGCCCCAGGAAATGCGTTGCGAGCCCTTTTTGCCCATCCAAAAGTGCCCCCAAAGGAAGGCTTTGGGTACAAGTGAACTCCACAGGGGAGCCTTTACGCAGCCCCACATGCAACTGGACCCTCCGGGTTCGCTGTTTCCGAGCATCCCTAAACATAGCAATAGCCGGCATCGATGACGACTGAAAAATCAGGACCCAGGAAATGCGTTGCGAGCCCCTTCGGACCATCCAAAAGTGCCCCCAAAGGAAGGCTTTGGATACAAGTGAACTCCCCAGGGGAGCCTTTACGCAGCCGCACATGCAACTGGACCCACCGAGTTCGCTGTTCATGAGCAAACCTAAACGTAGCCCTAGCCGTCATCGGAGACGACTGAAAAATCAGGCCCCAGGAAATGCGTTGCAAGCCCCTTTGGACCATCCAAAAGTGCCCCCAAAGAAAGGCTTTGGGTACAAGTGAACTCCCCAGGGGAGCCTTTACGCAGCCCCACATGCAACTGGACACTTCGGGTTCGCTGTTTCCGAGCATCCCTAAACATAGCCCTAGCCGGCATTGATGACGACTGAAAAATCAGGCCCCAGGAAATGCGTTCCGAGGCCTTTTCGTCCATCCAAAAGTGCCCCCAAAGGAAGGCTTTGGGTACAAGTGAACTCCCCAGGGGAGCCTTTACGCAGCCCCACATGCAACTGGACCCTCCGGGTTCGCTGTTTCCGAGCATCCCTAAACATAGCCCTAGCCGGCATTGATGACGAATGAAAAATCAGGCCCCAGGAAATGCGTTGCGAGCCCCTTTGGACCATCCAAAAGTGCCCCCAAAGGAAGGCTTTGGGTACAAGTGAACTGCCAGGGGAGCCTTTACGCAGCCCCACATGCAACTGGACCCTCCGGGTTCGATTTTTCCGAGCAACCCTAAATATATCACTAGCCGGCATGGGAGACGACTGAAAACCCGGGCCCCAGAAAATGCGTTGCAAGCCCCTTTGGACCATCCAAAAGTGCCCCCAAAGGAAGGCTTTGGGTACAAGTGACCTCCCCAGGGGAGCCTTTACGCAGCCCCACATGCAACTGGACCCTCCGGGTTCGCTGTTTCCGAGCATCCCTAAACATAGCCCTAGCCGGCATCGGAGACGAGTGAAAAATCAGGCCCCAGGAAATGCATTACGAGACCTTTTCGCCCATCCAAAAGTGCCTCCAAAGGAAGGCTTTGGGTACAAGTGAACTCCCCAGGGGAGCCTTTACGCTGCCCCACATGCAACTGGACCCTCCGTGTTCGCTGTTCCTGAGCAAACCTAAACGTAGCCCTAGCCGTCATCGGAGACGAGTAAAAAATCAGGCCCCAGGAAATGCGTTGCGAGCCCCTTTGGACCATCCAAAAGTGCCCCCAAAGGAAGGCTTTGGGTACAAGTGATCTCCCCAGGGGAGCCTTTACGCAGCCCCACATGTAACTGAACCCTTCGTGTTCGATTTTTCCGAGCAACCCTAAATATATCCCTAGCCGGCATTGATGATGACTGAAAAATCAGGCCCCAGGAAATGCGTTGCGAGCCCTTTTCGCCCATCCAAAAGTGCCCCGAAAGGAAGGCTTTGGGTACAAGTGAACTCCCTAGGGGAGCCTTTACGCAGCCCCACATGCAACTGGATCCTCCGGGTTCGATTTTTCCGAGCAACCCTAAATATATCACTAGCCGGCATGGGAGAAGACTGAAAACCCGCGCCCCAGAAAACGCGTTGCAAGTCCCTTTGGACCATCCAAAAGTATCACCAAAGGAAGGCTTTGGGTACAAGTGAACTCCCCAGGGGAGCCTTTACGCAGCCCCACATGCAACTGGACCCTCCGGGTTCGCTGTTCCTTAGCAAACCTAAACGTAGCCCTGGCCGTCATCGGAGACGAGTGAAAAATCAGGCCTCAGGAAATGCGTTACGAGCCCTTTTCGCCCATCCAAATGTGCCCCCAAAGGAAGGCTTTGGGTACAAGAGAACTCCCCAGGGGAGCCTTTACGCAGCCCCACATGCAACTGGACCCTCCGGGTTCGCTGTTCCTTAGCAAACCTAAACATAGCCCTGGCCGTCATCGGAGACGAGTGAAAAATCATGCCCCAGGAAATGCGTTCCGAGGCCTTTTCGCCCATCCAAATGTGCCCCCAAATGAAGGCTTTGGGTACAAGAGAACTCCCCAGGGGAGCCTTTACGCAGCCCCACATGCAACTGGACCCTCCGGGTTCGCTGTTTCCGAGCATCCCTAAACATATTCCTAGACGGCGTCAGAGACGAGTGAAAAATCAGGCCCCAGGAAATGCGTTGCGAGCCCTTTTTGCCCATCCAAAAGTGCCCCCAAAGGAAGGCTTTGGGTACAAGTGAACTCCCCAGGGGAGCCTTTACGCAGCCCCACATGCAACTGGACCCTCCGGGTTCGCTGTTTCCGAGCATCCCTAAGCATAGCAATAGCCGGCATCGATGACGACTGAAAAATCAGGACCCAGGAAATGCGTTACGAGCCCCTTTGGACCATCCAAAAGTGCCCCCAAAGGAAGGCTTTGGATACAAGTGAACTCCCCAGGGGAGCCTTTACGCAGCCCCACATGCAACTGGACCCTCCGGGTTCGATTTTTCCGAGCAATCCTAAATATATCACTAGCCGGCATGGGAGACGACTGAAAACCCGGGCCCCAGAAAATGCGTTGCAAGCCCCTTTGGACCATCCAAAAGTGTCACCAAAGGAAGGCTTTGAATACAAGTAAACTCCCCAGGGGAGCCTTTACGCAGCCCCACATGCAACTGGACCCTCCGGGTTCGCTGTTTCCGAGCATCCCTAAACATAGCCCTAGCCGGCATCGAAGACAAGTGAAAAATCAGGCCCCAGGAAATGCGTTACGAGCCCTTTTCGCCCATCCAAAAGTGCCCCCAAAAGAAGGCTTTGGGGACAAGTGAACTCCCTAGGGGAGCCTTTACGCAGCCCCACATGCAACTGGACCCTCCGGGTTTGATTTTTCCTAGCAACCCTAAATATATCCCTAACCGGTATGGGAGAAGACTGAAAACCCGGGCCCCAGAAAACGCGTTGCAAGCCCCTTTGGACCATCCAAAAGTGTCACCAAAGGAAGGCTTTGGGTACAAGAGAACTCCCCAGGGGAGCCTTTACGCAGCCGCACATGCAACTGGACCCACCGGGTTCGCTGTTCATGAGCAAACCTAAACGTAGCCCTAGCCGTCATCGGAGACGACTGAAAAATCAGGCCCCAGGAAATGCGTTGCAAGCCCCTTTGGACCATCCAAAAGTGCCCGCAAAGGAAGGCTTTGGGTACAAGTGATCTCCCCAGGGGAGCCTTTACGCAGCCCCACATGCAACTGGACCCTCCGGGTTCGCTGTTCCTGAGCAAACCTAAACGTAGCCCTAGCCGTCATCGGAGACGACTGAAAAATCAGGCCCCAGGAAATGCATTGCAAGCCCCTTTGGACCATCCAAAAGTGCCCCCAAAGAAAGGCTTTGGGTACAAGTGATCTCCCCAGGGGAGCCTTTACACAGCCCCACATGCAACTGGACCATCCGGGTTCGCTGTTCCTTATCAAACCTAAACGTAGCCCTGGCCGTCATCGGAGACGAGTGAAAAATCAGGCCTCAGGAAATGCGTTACGAGCCCTTTTCGCCCATCCAAATGTGCCCCCAAAGGAAGGCTTTGGGTACAAGAGGACTCCCCAGGGGAGCCTTTACGCAGCCCCACATGCAACTGGACACTTCGGGTTCGCTGTTTCCGAGCATCCCTAAACATAGCCCTAGCCGGCATTGATGACGACTGAAAAATCAGGCCCCAGGAAACGCGTTCCGAGGCCTTTTAGCCCATCCAAAAATACCCCCAAAGGAAGGCTTTGGGTACAAGTGAACTCCCCAGGGGAGCCTTTACGCAGCCCCACATGCAACTGGAACCTCCGAGTTCGCTGTTTCCGAGCATCCCTAAACATAGCCCTAGCCGGCATCGAAGACGAATGAAAAATCAGGCCCCAGGAAATGCGTTACAAGCCCCTTTGGACCATCCAAAAGTGCCTCCAAAGGAAGGCTGTGGGTACAAGAGGACTCCCCAGGGGAGCCTTTACGCAGCCCCACATGCAACTGGACCCTTCGGGTTCGATTTTTCCGAGCAACCCTAAATATATCCCTAGCCGGCATGGGAGAAGACTGAAAACCCGGGCCCCAGAAAACGCGTTGCAAGCCCCTTTGGACCATCCAAAAGTCACCAAAGGAAGGCTTTGGGTACAAGAGAACTCCCCAGGGGAGCCTTTACGCAGCCGCACATGCAACTGGACCCTCCGGGTTCGCTGTTTCCGAGCATCCCTAAACATATTCCTAGACGGCATCGGAGACGAGTGAAAAATCAGGACCCAGGAAATGCGTTGCGAGCCCTTTTTGCCCATCCAAAAGTGCCCCCAAAGGAAGGCTTTGGGTACAAGTGAACTCCCCAGGGGAGCCTTTACGCTGCCCCACATGCAACTGGACCCTCCGGGTTCGCTGTTTCCGAGCATCCCTAAACATAGCAATAGCCCGCATCGATGACGACTGAAAAATCAGGACCCAGGAAATGCGTTGCAAGCCCCTTTGGACCATCCAAAAGTGCCCGCAAAGGAAGGCTTTGGGTACAAGTGATCTCCCCAGGGGAGCCTTTACGCAGCCCCACATGCAACTGGACCCTCCGGGTTCGCTGTTCCTTAGCAAACCTAAACATAGCCCTGGCCGTCATCGGAGACGACTGAAAAAGCAGGCCCCAGCAAATGCGTTCCGAGGCCTTTTCGCCCATCCAAATGTGCCCCCAAAGGAAGGCTTTGGGTACAAGAGAACTCCCCAGGGAAGCCTTTACGCAGCCCCACATGCAACTGGACCCTTCGGGTTCGATTTTTCCGAGCAACCCTAAATATATCCCTAGCCGGCATGGGAGAAGACTGAAAACCCGGGCCCCAGAAAACGCGTTGCAAGCCCCTTTGGACCATCCAAAAGTCACCAAAGGAAGGCTTTGGGTACAAGAGAACTCCCCAGGGGAGCCTTTACGCAGCCCCACATGCAACTGGACCCACCGGGTTCGCTGTTTCCGAGCATCCCTAAACATATTCCTAGACGGCATTGGAGACGAGTGAAAAATCAGGCCCCAGGAAATGCGTTGCGAGCCCTTTTTGCCCATCCAAAAGTGCCCCCAAAGGAAGGCTTTGGGTACAAGTAAACTCCCCAGGGGAGCCTTTACGCAGCCCCACATGCAACTGGACCCTCCGGGTTCGCTGTTCCTGAGCAAACCTAAACGTAGCCCTAGCGGTCATCGGAGACGACTGAAAAATCAGGCCCCAGGAAATGCGTTGCAAGCCCCTTTGGACCATCCAAAAGTGCCCCCAAAGAAAGGCTTTGGGTACAAGTGAACTCCCCAGGGGAGCCTTTACGCAGCCCCACATGCAACTGGACCCTTCGGGTTCGCTGTTTCCGAGCATCCCTAAACATAGCCCTAGCCGGCATTGATGACGACTGAAAAATCAGGCGACAGGAAATGCGTTCCGAGGCCTTTTCGTCCATCCAAAAGTGCCCCCAAAGGAAGGCTTTGGGTACAAGTGAACTCCCCAGGGGAGCCTTTACGCAGCCCCACATGCAACTGGACCCTCCGGGTTCGCTGTTTCCGAGCATCCCTAAACATAGCCCTAGCCGGCATCGAAGACGAATGAAAAATCAGGCCCCAGGAAATGCGTTGCGAGCCCCTTTGGACCATCCAAATGTGCCCCCAAAGGAAGGCTTTGGATACAAGTGAACTCCCCAGGGGAGCCTTTACGCAGCCCCACATGCAACTGGACCCTCCGGGTTCGATTTTTCCGAGCAACCCTAAATATATCACTAGCCGGCATGGGAGACGACTGAAAACCCGGGCCCCAGAAAATGCGTTGCAAGCCGCTTTGGACCATCCAAAAGTGCCCCCAAAGGAAGGCTTTGGGTACAAGTGAACTCCCCAGGGGAGCCTTTACGCAGCTGCACATGCAACTGGACCCTCCGGGTTCGCTGTTCATGAGCATCCCTAAACATATTCCTAGACGGCATCGGAGACAGGTGAAAAATGAGGCCCCAGGAAATGCGTTGCGAGCCCTTTTTGCCTATCCAAGAGTGCCCCCAAAGGAAGGCTTTGGGTACAAGTGAACTCCCCAGGGGAGCCTTTACGCTGCCCCACATGCAACTGGACCCTCCGGGTTCGCTGTTTCCGAGCATCCCTAAACATAGCAATAGCCGGCATCGATGACGACTGAAAAATCAGGACCCAGGAAATGCGTTGCGAGCCCCTTCGGACCATCCAAAAGTGCCCCCAAAGGAAGGCTTTGGATACAAGTGAACTCCCCAGGGGAGCCTTTACGCAGCCCCACATGCAACTGGACCCTCCGGGTTCGATTTTTCCGAGCAATCCTAAATATATCCCTAGCCGGCTTGGGAGAAGACTGAAAACCCGGGCCCCAGAAAACGCGTTGCAAGCCCCTTTGGACCATCCAAAAGTGTCACCAAAGGAAGGCTTTGAATACAAGTGAACTCCCCAGGGGAGCCTTTACGCAGCTGCACATGCAACTGGACCCACCGGGTTCGCTGTTCATGAGCAAACCTAAACGTAGCCCTAGCCGTCATCGGAGACGACTGAAAATTCAGGCCCCAGGAAATGCGTTGCAAGCCCCTTTGGACCATCCAAAAGTGCCCGCAAAGGAAGGCTTTGGGTACAAGTGATCTCCCCAGGGGAGCCTTTACGCAGCCCCACATGCAACTGGACCCTCCGGGTTCGCTGTTCCTTAGCAAACCTAAACATAGCCCTGGCCGTCATCGGAGACGACTGAAAAATCAGGCCCCAGGAAATGCGTTCCGAGGCCTTTTCGCCCATCCAAATGTGCCCCCAAAGGAAGGCTTTGGGTACAAGTGAACTCCCCAGGGAAGCCTTTACGCAGCCCCACATGCAACTGGACCCTTCGGGTTCGATTTTTCCGAGCAACCCTAAATATATCCCTAGCCGGCATGGGAGAAGACTGAAAACCCGGGCCCCAGAAAACGCGTTGCAAGCCCCTTTGGACCATCCAAAAGTCACCAAAGGAAGGCTTTGGGTACAAGAGAACTCCCCAGGGGAGCCTTTACGCAGCCCCACATGCAACTGGACCCACCGGGTTCGCTGTTTCCGAGCATCCCTAAACATATTCCTAGACGGCATTGGAGACGAGTGAAAAATCAGGCCCCAGGAAATGCGTTGCGAGCCCTTTTTGCCCATCCAAAAGTGCCCCCAAAGGAAGGCTTTGGGTACAAGTAAACTCCCCAGGGGAGCCTTTACGCAGCCCCACATGCAACTGGACCCTCCGGGTTCGCTGTTCCTGAGCAAACCTAAACGTAGCCCTAGCGGTCATCGGAGACGACTGAAAAATCAGGCCCCAGGAAATGCGTTGCAAGCCCCTTTGGACCATCCAAAAGTGCCCCCAAAGAAAGGCTTTGGGTACAAGTGAACTCCCCAGGGGAGCCTTTACGCAGCCCCACATGCAACTGGACCCTCCGGGTTCGCTGTTTCCGAGCATCCCTAAACATAGCCCTAGCCGGCATTGATGACGACTGAAAAATCAGGCGACAGGAAATGCGTTCCGAGGCCTTTTCGTCCATCCAAAAGTGCCCCCAAAGGAAGGCTTTGGGTACAAGTGAACTCCCCAGGGGAGCCTTTACGCAGCCCCACATGCAACTGGACCCTCCGGGTTCGCTGTTTCCGAGCATCCCTAAACATAGCCCTAGCCGGCATCGAAGACGAATGAAAAATCAGGCCCCAGGAAATGCGTTGCGAGCCCCTTTGGACCATCCAAATGTGCCCCCAAAGGAAGGCTTTGGGTACAAGTGAACTCCCCAGGGGAGCCTTTACGCAGCCCCACATGCAACTGGACCCTCCGGGTTCGATTTTTCCGAGCAACCCTAAATATATCACTAGCCGGCATGGGAGACGACTGAAAACCCGGGCCCCAGAAAATGCGTTGCAAGCCGCTTTGGACCATCCAAAAGTGCCCCCAAAGGAAGGCTTTGGGTACAAGTGAACTCCCCAGGGGAGCCTTTACGCAGCTGCACATGCAACTGGACCCTCCGGGTTCGCTGTTCATGAGCATCCCTAAACATATTCCTAGACGGCATCGGAGACAGGTGAAAAATGAGGCCCCAGGAAATGCGTTGCGAGCCCTTTTTGCCTATCCAAGAGTGCCCCCAAAGGAAGGCTTTGGGTACAAGTGAACTCCCCAGGGGAGCCTTTACGCAGCCCCACATGCAACTGGACCCTCCGGGTTCGCTGTTTCCGAGCATCCCTAAAAATAGCCCTAGCCGGCATCGATGACGACTGAAAAATCAGGCCCCAGGAAATGCGTTGCGAGCCCTTTTCGCCCATCCAAAAGTGCCCCCAAAGGAAGGCTTTGGGTACAAGTGAACTCCCCAGGGGAGCCTTTACGCAGCCCCACATGCAACTGGACCCTCCGGGTTCGATTATTCCTAGCAACCCTAAATATATCACTAGCCGGCATGGGAGAAGACTGAAAACCCGGGCCCCAGAAAACGCGTTTCAAGCCCCTTTGGACCATCCAAAAGTATCACCAAAGGAAGGCTTTGGGTACAAGAGAACTCCCCAGGGGAGCCTTTACGCAGCCCCACATGCAACTGGACCCTCCGGGTTCGCTGTTTCCGAGCATCCCTAAACATATTCCTAGACGGCATCGGAGAGGAGTGAAAAATCAGGCCCCAGGAAATGCGTTGCGAGCCCTTTTTGCCCATCCAAAAGTGCCCCCAAAGGAAGGCTTTGGGTACAAGTGAACTCCACAGGGGAGCCTTTACGCAGCCCCACATGCAACTGGACCCTCCGGGTTCGCTGTTTCCGAGCATCCCTAAACATAGCAATAGCCGGCATCGATGACGACTGAAAAATCAGGACCCAGGAAATGCGTTGCGAGCCCCTTCGGACCATCCAAAAGTGCCCCCAAAGGAAGGCTTTGGATACAAGTGAACTCCCCAGGGGAGCCTTTACGCAGCCGCACATGCAACTGGACCCACCGAGTTCGCTGTTCATGAGCAAACCTAAACGTAGCCCTAGCCGTCATCGGAGACGACTGAAAAATGAGGCCCCAGGAAATGCGTTGCAAGCCCCTTTGGACCATCCAAAAGTGCCCGCAAAGGAAGGCTTTGGGTACAAGTGATCTCCCCAGGGGAGCCTTTACGCAGCCCCACATGCAACTGGACCCTCCGGGTTCGCTGTTCATGAGCAAACCTAAACGTAGCCCTAGCCGTCATCGGAGACGACTGAAAAATCAGGCCCCAGGAAATGCGTTGCAAGCCCCTTTGGACCATCCAAAAGTGCCCCCAAAGAAAGGCTTTGGGTACAAGTGAACTCCCCAGGGGAGCCTTTACGCAGCCCCACATGCAACTGGACACTTCGGGTTCGCTGTTTCCGAGCATCCCTAAACATAGCCCTAGCCGGCATTGATGACGACTGAAAAATCAGGCCCCAGGAAATGCGTTCCGAGGCCTTTTCGTCCATCCAAAAGTGCCCCCAAAGGAAGGCTTTGGGTACAAGTGAACTCCCCAGGGGAGCCTTTACGCAGCCCCACATGCAACTGGACCCTCCGGGTTCGCTGTTTCCGAGCATCCCTAAACATAGCCCTAGCCGGCATTGATGACGAATGAAAAATCAGGCCCAAGGAAATGCGTTGCGAGCCCCTTTGGACCATCCAAAGGTGCCCCCAAAGGAAGGCTTTGGGTACAAGTGAACTGCCAGGGGAGCCTTTACGCAGCCCCACATGCAACTGGACCGTTCGGGTTCGATTTTTCCGAGCAACCCTAAATATATCACTAGCCGGCATGGGAGACGACTGAAAACCCGGGCCCCAGAAAATGCGTTGCAAGCCCCTTTGGACCATCCAAAAGTGCCCCCAAAGGAAGGCTTTGGGTACAAGTGACCTCCCCAGGGGAGCCTTTACGCAGCCGCACATGCAACTGGACCCTCCGGGTTCGCTGTTTCCGAGCATCCCTAAACATAGCCCTAGCCGGCATCGGAGACGAGTGAAAAATCAGGCCCCAGGAAATGCGTTACGAGACCTTTTCGCCCATCTAAAAGTGCCCCCAAAGGAAGGCTTTGGGTACAAGTGAACTCCCCAGGGGAGCCTTTACGCAGCCCCACCTGCAACTGGACCCTCCGGGTTCGCTGTTTCCAAGCATCCCTAAACATAGCTCTAGCCGCATCGATGATGACTGAAAAATCAGGCCCCAGGAAATGCATTACGAGACCTTTTCGCCCATCCAAAAGTGCCTCCAAAGGAAGGCTTTGGGTACAAGTGAACTCCCCAGGGGAGCCTTTACGCTGCCCCACATGCAACTGGACCCTCCGTGTTCGCTGTTCCTGAGCAAACCTAAACGTAGTCCTAGACGTCATCGGAGACGAGTAAAAAATCAGGCCCCAGGAAATGCGTTGCGAGCCCCTTTGGACCATCCAAAAGTGCCCCCAAAGGAAGGCTTTGGGTACAAGTGATCTCCCCAGGGGAGCCTTTACGCAGCCCCACATGTAACTGAACCCTTCGTGTTCGATTTTTCCGAGCAACCCTAAATATATCACTAGCCGGCATTGATGACGACTGAAAAATCAGGCCCCAGGAAATGCGTTGCGAGCCCTTTTCGCCCATCCAAAAGTGCCCCGAAAGGAAGGCTTTGGGTACAAGTGAACTCCCTAGGGGAGCCTTTACGCAGCCCCACATGCAACTGGATCCTCCGGGTTCGATTTTTCCGAGCAACCCTAAATATATCACTAGCCGGCATGGGAGAAGACTGAAAACCCGCGCCCCAGAAAACGCGTTGCAAGTCCCTTTGGACCATCCAAAAGTATCACCAAAGGAAGGCTTTGGGTACAAGTGAACTCCCCAGGGGAGCCTTTACGCAGCCCCACATGCAACTGGACCCTCCGGGTTCGCTGTTCCTTAGCAAACCTAAACGTAGCCCTGGCCGTCATCGGAGACGAGTGAAAAATCAGGCCTCAGGAAATGCGTTACGAGCCCTTTTCGCCCATCCAAATGTGCCCCCAAAGGAAGGCTTTGGGTACAAGAGAACTCCCCAGGGGAGCCTTTACGCAGCCCCACATGCAACTGGACCCTCCGGGTTCGCTGTTCCTTAGCAAACCTAAACATAGCCCTGGCCGTCATCGGAGACGACTGAAAAATCATGCCCCAGGAAATGCGTTCCGAGGCCTTTTCGCCCATCCAAATGTGCCCCCAAATGAAGGCTTTGGGTACAAGAGAACTCCCCAGGGGAGCCTTTACGCAGCCCCACATGCAACTGGACCCTCCGGGTTCGCTGTTTCCGAGCATCCCTAAACATATTCCTAGACGGCGTCAGAGACGAGTGAAAAATCAGGCCCCAGGAAATGCGTTGCGAGCCCTTTTTGCCCATCCAAAAGTGCCCCCAAAGGAAGGCTTTGGGTACAAGTGAACTCCCCAGGGGAGCCTTTACGCAGCCCCACATGCAACTGGACCCTCCGGGTTCGCTGTTTCCGAGCATCCCTAAGCATAGCAATAGCCGGCATCGATGACGACTGAAAAATCAGGACCCAGGAAATGCGTTACGAGCCCCTTTGGACCATCCAAAAGTGCCCCCAAAGGAAGGCTTTGGATACAAGTGAACTCCCCAGGGGAGCCTTTACGCAGCCCCACATGCAACTGGACCCTCCGGGTTCGATTTTTCCGAGCAATCCTAAATATATCCCTAGCCGGCTTGGGAGAAGACTGAAAACCGGGCCCCAGAAAACGCGTTGCAAGCCCCTTTGGACCATCCAAAAGTGTCACCAAAGGAAGGCTTTGAATACAAGTAAACTCCCCAGGGGAGCCTTTACGCAGCCCCACATGCAACTGGACCCTCCGGGTTCGCTGTTTCCGAGCATCCCTAAACATAGCCCTAGCCGGCATCGAAGACAAGTGAAAAATCAGGCCCCAGGAAATGCGTTACGAGCCCTTTTCGCCCATCCAAAAGTGCCCCCAAAGGAAGGCTTTGGGGACAAGTGAACTCCCTAGGGGAGCCTTTACGCAGCCCCACATGCAACTGGACCCTCCGGGTTTGATTTTTCCTACCAACCCTAAATATATCCCTAACCGGTATGGGAGAAGACTGAAAACCCGGGCCCCAGAAAACGCGTTGCAAGCCCCTTTGGACCATCCAAAAGTGTCACCAAAGGAAGGCTTTGGGTACAAGAGAACTCCCCAGGGGAGCCTTTACGCAGCCGCACATGCAACTGGACCCACCGGGTTCGCTGTTCATGAGCAAACCTAAACGTAGCCCTAGCCGTCATCGGAGACGACTGAAAAATCAGGCCCCAGGAAATGCGTTGCAAGCCCCTTTGGACCATCCAAAAGTGCCCGCAAAGGAAGGCTTTGGGTACAAGTGATCTCCCCAGGGGAGCCTTTACGCAGCCCCACATGCAACTGGACCCTCCGGGTTCGCTGTTCCTGAGCAAACCTAAACGTAGCCCTAGCCGTCATCGGAGACGACTGAAAAATCAGGCCCCAGGAAATGCATTGCAAGCCCCTTTGGACCATCCAAAAGTGCCCCCAAAGAAAGGCTTTGGGTACAAGTGATCTCCCCAGGGGAGCCTTTACACAGCCCCACATGCAACTGGACCATCCGGGTTCGCTGTTCCTTATCAAACCTAAACGTAGCCCTGGCCGTCATCGGAGACGAGTGAAAAATCAGGCCTCAGGAAATGCGTTACGAGCCCTTTTCGCCCATCCAAATGTGCCCCCAAAGGAAGGCTTTGGGTACAAGAGGACTCCCCAGGGGAGCCTTTACGCAGCCCCACATGCAACTGGACACTTCGGGTTCGCTGTTTCCGAGCATCCCTAAACATAGCCCTAGCCGGCATTGATGACGACTGAAAAATCAGGCCCCAGGAAACGCGTTCCGAGGCCTTTTAGCCCATCCAAAAATGCCCCCAAAGGAAGGCTTTGGGTACAAGTGAACTCCCCAGGGGAGCCTTTACGCAGCCCCACATGCAACTGGAACCTCCGAGTTCGCTGTTTCCGAGCATCCCTAAACATAGCCCTAGCCGGCATCGAAGACGACTGAAAAATCAGGCCCCAGGAAATGCGTTACAAGCCCCTTTGGACCATCCAAAAGTGCCTCCAAAGGAAGGCTGTTGGTACAAGAGGACTCCCCAGGGGAGCCTTTACGCAGCCCCACATGCAACTGGACCCTTCGGGTTCGATTTTTCCGAGCAACCCTAAATATATCCCTAGCCGGCATGGGAGAAGACTGAAAACCCGGGCCCCAGAAAACGCGTTGCAAGCCCCTTTGGACCATCCAAAAGTCACCAAAGGAAGGCTTTGGGTACAAGAGAACTCCCCAGGGGAGCCTTTACGCAGCCGCACATGCAACTGGACCCTCCGGGTTCGCTGTTTCCGAGCATCCCTAAACATATTCCTAGACGGCATCGGAGACGAGTGAAAAATCAGGCCCCAGGAAATGCGTTGCGAGCCCTTTTTGCCCATCCAAAAGTGCCCCCAAAGGAAGGCTTTGGGTACAAGTGAACTCCCCAGGGGAGCCTTTACGCTGCCCCACATGCAACTGGACCCTCCGGGTTCGCTGTTTCCGAGCATCCCTAAACATAGCAATAGCCGGCATCGATGACGACTGAAAAATCAGGACCCAGGAAATGCGTTGCGAGCCCCTTCGGACCATCCAAAAGTGCCCCCAAAGGAAGGCTTTGGATACAAGTGAACTCCCCAGGGGAGCCTTTACGCAGCCCCACATGCAACTGGACCCTCCGGGTTCGATTTTTCCGAGCAATCCTAAATATATCCCTAGCCGGCTTGGGAGAAGACTGAAAACCCGGGCCCCAGAAAACGCGTTGCAAGCCCCTTTGGACCATCCAAAAGTGTCACCAAAGGAAGGCTTTGAATACAAGTGAACTCCCCAGGGGAGCCTTTACGCAGCTGCACATGCAACTGGACCCACCGGGTTCGCTGTTCATGAGCAAACCTAAACGTAGCCCTAGCCGTCATCGGAGACGACTGAAAAATCAGGCCCCAGGAAATGCGTTGCAAGCCCCTTTGGACCATCCAAAAGTGCCCGCAAAGGAAGGCTTTGGGTACAAGTGATCTCCCCAGGGGAGCCTTTACGCAGCCCCACATGCAACTGGACCCTCCGGGTTCGCTGTTCCTTAGCAAACCTAAACATAGCCCTGGCCGTCATCGGAGACGACTGAAAAATCAGGCCCCAGGAAATGCGTTCCGAGGCCTTTTCGCCCATCCAAATGTGCCCCCAAAGGAAGGCTTTGGGTACAAGTGAACTCCCCAGGGAAGCCTTTACGCAGCCCCACATGCAACTGGACCCTTCGGGTTCGATTTTTCCGAGCAACCCTAAATATATCCCTAGCCGGCATGGGAGAAGACTGAAAACCCGGGCCCCAGAAAACGCGTTGCAAGCCCCTTTGGACCATCCAAAAGTCACCAAAGGAAGGCTTTGGGTACAAGAGAACTCCCCAGGGGAGCCTTTACGCAGCCCCACATGCAACTGGACCCACCGGGTTCGCTGTTTCCGAGCATCCCTAAACATATTCCTAGACGGCATTGGAGACGAGTGAAAAATCAGGCCCCAGGAAATGCGTTGCGAGCCCTTTTTGCCCATCCAAAAGTGCCCCCAAAGGAAGGCTTTGGGTACAAGTAAACTCCCCAGGGGAGCCTTTACGCAGCCCCACATGCAACTGGACCCTCCGGGTTCGCTGTTCCTGAGCAAACCTAAACGTAGCCCTAGCGGTCATCGGAGACGACTGAAAAATCAGGCCCCAGGAAATGCGTTGCGAGCCCCTTTGGACCATCCAAAAGTGCCCCCAAAGAAAGGCTTTGGGTACAAGTGAACTCCCCAGGGGAGCCTTTACGCAGCCCCACATGCAACTGGACCCTTCGGGTTCGCTGTTTCCGAGCATCCCTAAACATAGCCCTAGCCGGCATTGATGACGACTGAAAAATCAGGCGACAGGAAATGCGTTCCGAGGCCTTTTCGTCCATCCAAAAGTGCCCCCAAAGGAAGGCTTTGGGTACAAGTGAACTCCCCAGGGGAGCCTTTACGCAGCCCCACATGCAACTGGACCCTCCGGGTTCGCTGTTTCCGAGCATCCCTAAACATGTCCCTAGCCGGCATCGAAGACGAATGAAAAATCAGACCCAGGAAATGCGTTGCGAGCCCCTTTGGACCATCCAAATGTGCCCCCAAAGGAAGGCTTTGGATACAAGTGAACTCCCCAGGGGAGCCTTTACGCAGCCCCACATGCAACTGGACCCTCCGGGTTCGATTTTTCCGAGCAATCCTAAATATATCCCTAGCCGGCTTGGGAGAAGACTGAAAACCCGGGCCCCAGAAAACGCGTTGCAAGCCCCTTTGGACCATCCAAAAGTGTCACCAAAGGAAGGCTTTGAATACAAGTGAACTCCCCAGGGGAGCCTTTACTCAGCTGCACATGCAACTGGACCCACCGGGTTCGCTGTTCATGAGCAAACCTAAACGTAGCCCTAGCCGTCATCGGAGACGACTGAAAAATCAGGCCCCAGGAAATGCGTTGCAAGCCCCTTTGGACCATCCAAAAGTGCCCGCAAAGGAAGGCTTTGGGTACAAGTGATCTCCCCAGGGGAGCCTTTACGCAGCCCCACATGCAACTGGACCCTCCGGGTTCGCTGTTCATGAGCAAACCTAAACATAGCCCTGGCCGTCATCGGAGACGACTGAAAAATCAGGCCCCAGGAAATGCGTTCCGAGGCCTTTTCGCCCATCCAAATGTGCCCCCAAAGGAAGGCTTTGGGTACAAGAGAACTCCCCAGGGAAGCCTTTACGCAGCCCCACATGCAACTGGACCCTTCGGGTTCGATTTTTCCGAGCAACCCTAAATATATCCCTAGCCGGCATGGGAGAAGACTGAAAACCCGGGCCCCAGAAAACGCGTTGCAAGCCCCTTTGGACCATCCAAAAGTCACCAAAGGAAGGCTTTGGGTACAAGAGAACTCCCCAGGGGAGCCTTTACGCAGCCCCACATGCAACTGGACCCACCGGGTTCGCTGTTTCCGAGCATCCCTAAACATATTCCTAGACGGCATTGGAGACGAGTGAAAAATCAGGCCCCAGGAAATGCGTTGCGAGCCCTTTTTGCCCATCCAAAAGTGCCCCCAAAGGAAGGCTTTGGGTACAAGTAAACTCCCCAGGGGAGCCTTTACGCAGCCCCACATGCAACTGGACCCTCCGGGTTCGCTGTTCCTGAGCAAACCTAAACGTAGCCCTAGCGGTCATCGGAGACGACTGAAAAATCAGGCCCCAGGAAATGCGTTGCAAGCCCCTTTGGACCATCCAAAAGTGCCCCCAAAGAAAGGCTTTGGGTACAAGTGAACTCCCCAGGGGAGCCCTTACGCAGCCCCACATGCAACTGGACCCTTCGGGTTCGCTGTTTCCGAGCATCCCTAAACATAGCCCTAGCCGGCATTGATGACGACTGAAAAATCAGGCGACAGGAAATGCGTTCCGAGGCCTTTTCGTCCATCCAAAAGTGCCCCCAAAGGAAGGCTTTGGGTACAAGTGAACTCCCCAGGGGAGCCTTTACGCAGCCCCACATGCAACTGGACCCTCCGGGTTCGCTGTTTCCGAGCATCCCTAAACATAGCCCTAGCCGGCATCGAAGACGAATGAAAAATCAGGCCCCAGGAAATGCGTTGCGAGCCCCTTTGGACCATCCAAATGTGCCCCCAAAGGAAGGCTTTGGATACAAGTGAACTCCCCAGGGGAGCCTTTACGCAGCCCCACATGCAACTGGACCCTCCGGGTTCGATTTTTCCGAGCAACCCTAAATATATCACTAGCCGGCATGGGAGACGACTGAAAACCCGGGCCCCAGGAAATGCGTTGCAAGCCGCTTTAGACCATCCAAAAGTGCCCCCAAAGGAAGGCTTTGGGTACAAGTGAACTCCCCAGGGGAGCCTTTACGCAGCTGCACATGCAACTAGACCCTCCGGGTTCGCTGTTCATGAGCATCCCTAAACATATTCCTAGACGGCATCGGAGACAGGTGAAAAATGAGGCCCCAGGAAATGCGTTGCGAGCCCTTTTTGCCTATCCAAGAGTGCCCCCAAAGGAAGGCTTTGGGTACAAGTGAACTCCCCAGGGGAGCCTTTACGCTGCCCCACATGCAACTGAACCCTCCGGGTTCGCTGTTTCCGAGCATCCCTAAACATAGCAATAGCCGGCATCGATGACGACTGAAAAATCAGGACCCAGGAAATGCGTTGCGAGCCCCTTCGGACCATCCAAAAGTGCCCCCAAAGGAAGGCTTTGGATACAAGTGAACTCCCCAGGGGAGCCTTTACGCAGCCCCACATGCAACTGGACCCTCCGGGTTCGATTTTTCCGAGCAATCCTAAATATATCCCTAGCCGGCTTGGGAGAAGACTGAAAACCCGGGCCCCAGAAAACGCGTTGCAAGCCCCTTTGGACCATCCAAAAGTGTCACCAAAGGAAGGCTTTGAATACAAGTGAACTCCCCAGGGGAGCCTTTACGCAGCTGCACATGCAACTGGACCCACCGGGTTCGCTGTTCATGAGCAAACCTAAACGTAGCCCTAGCCGTCATCGGAGACGACTGAAAAATCAGGCCCCAGGAAATGCGTTGCAAGCCCCTTTGGACCATCCAAAAGTGCCCGCAAAGGAAGGCTTTGGGTACAAGTGATCTCCCCAGGGGAGCCTTTACGCAGCCCCACATGCAACTGGACCCTCCGGGTTCGCTGTTCCTTAGCAAACCTAAACATAGCCCTGGCCGTCATCGGAGACGACTGAAAAATCAGGCCCCAGGAAATGCGTTCCGAGGCCTTTTCGCCCATCCAAATGTGCCCCCAAAGGAAGGCTTTGGGTACAAGTGAACTCCCCAGGGAAGCCTTTACGCAGCCCCACATGCAACTGGACCCTTCGGGTTCGATTTTTCCGAGCAACCCTAAATATATCCCTAGCCGGCATGGGAGAAGACTGAAAACCCGGGCCCCAGAAAACGCGTTGCAAGCCCCTTTGGACCATCCAAAAGTCACCAAAGGAAGGCTTTGGGTACAAGAGAACTCCCCAGGGGAGCCTTTACGCAGCCCCACATGCAACTGGACACTTCGGGTTCGCTGTTTCCGAGCATCCCTAAACATAGCCCTAGCCGGCATTGATGACGACTGAAAAATCAGGCCCCAGGAAATGCGTTCCGAGGCCTTTTCGTCCATCCAAAAGTGCCCCCAAAGGAAGGCTTTGGGTACAAGTGAACTCCCCAGGGGAGCCTTTACGCAGCCCCACATGCAACTGGACCCTCCGGGTTCGCTGTTTCCAAGCATCCCTAAACATAGCCCTAGCCGGCATCGAAGACGAATGAAAAATCAGGCCCCAGGAAATGCGTTGCGAGCCCCTTTGGACCATCCAAAAGTGCCCCCAAAGGAAGGCTTTGGATACAAGTGAACTCCCCAGGGGAGCCTTTACGCAGCCCCACATGCAACTGGACCCTCCGGGTTCGATTTTTCCTAGCAACCCTAAATATATCACTAGCCGGCATGGGAGAAGACTGAAAACCCGGGCCCCAGAAAACGCGTTGCAAGCCCTTTTGGACCATCCAAAAGTGTCACCAAAGGAAGGCTTTGGGTACAAGTGAACTCCCTAGGGGAGCCTTTACGCAGCCCCACATGCAACTGGACCCTCCGGGTTCGCTGTTCATGAGCAAACCTAAACGTAGCCCTAGCCGTCATCGGAGACGACTGAAAAATCAGGCCCCTGGAAATGCGTTGCAAGCCCCTTTGGACCATCCAAAAGTGCCCCCAAAGGAAGGCTTTGGGTACAAGTGATCTCCCCAGGGGAGCCTTTACGCAGCCCCACATGCAACTGGACCCTCCGGGTTCGCTGTTCCTGAGCAAACCTAAACGTTGCCCTAGCCGTTGTCGGAGACGACTGAAAAATCAGGCCCCAGGAAATGCGTTCCGAGGCCTTTTCGCCCTGTCGTGGTTTAACCCGGCCGGCAGCTAAACACCACGCAGCCGTTCGCTCACCCTCCCCCCTCCCTCTCTGGGACGGGGGAGAGAAATGGAAAGTGAAGCCCGTGAGTTGAGATAAAGACAGTTTAATAAGACAGGAAAATAATAATAACAAAATAATAATAAAATAATAACAATAATAATACAATGGTGATAATAGGAAAGTAATAATAGTATGTACAAACAAGTGATGCACAATGCAATTGCTCACCACTCGCTGACCGATGCCCAGCCTAACCCCGAGCAGTCCGGCCCCCTCCCCCCGGCTAGCCACCCCTATATATTGTTTAGCATGACGTCAGATGGTATGGAATACCCCTTTGGCTAGTTTGGGTCACCTGTCCTGGGTCTGTCCCCTCCCAGCTCTTACTGCACCCCCAGCCTGCCCGTTGGCAGGACAGAGCAAAAGGCTGAGATGTCCTTGGCTTAGTATAAGTACTGCTCTGCAACAATTAAAGCATCGGGGTGTTATCAGCACTCTTCTCATCCCAAGCCAAAACACAGCATTCCACCAGCTACTAGGAAGAAAATTAATTCTGTGCTAACTGAAACCAGGACATCTATCCACCCCTTATTCCATACCATTTATGTCATGCTCAGGTTACACTTTTTTCCATACATTCTAATTAGTCACCTATAGTAATCATGGTAGTGATAACATACAGTATAATATACTATTTAACATGGTACAATTCAGTTCATGGGCTATTCTCACCCAGTATTAAATCTCCTTGAGGTACACACCGGACCTCTCCGTTCTTTTGCATCACCCACCAAGTGTATCCAGGTCCCTGAGCGAAAACAATTCCACGAATAGGTTTGCCTTTTCCTGAGGCAGGAGTAGCCCAGACTGTTTTACCCAGCATATTTTTTACATGCACTACAGGAACTTTATCCCCATCTACAGTACGTAACAGGTTTGATTGGGCAGGTCCAGCTCGGTTGGTAGATCCCCTAGTATTGACTAACCAGGTGGCCTTTGCCAAATGCGTATCCCAGTTTTTGAACGTCCCAGCGCCCATTGCTTTCAAGGTAGTCTTTAACAGGCCATTGTATCGTTCAACTTTCCCGGAGGCTGGTGCATGATAGGGGATGTGATACACCCATTCAATACCATGTTCTTTGGCCCAAGTGTCTATAAGGTTGTTTCGGAAGTGAGTCCCATTGTCTGATTCTATTCTTTCTGGGGTGCCATGTCGCCATAGGACTTGCTTTTCAAGGCCCAGGATGGTGTTCCGGGCGGTGGCATGAGGCACAGGATATGTTTCCAGCCATCCGGTGGTTGCTTCCACCATTGTAAGTACGTGGCGCTTGCCATTGCGAGTTTGAGGGAGTGTGATGTAATCAATCTGCCAGGCCTCTCCATATTTATATTTCAGCCATCGTCCTCCATACCAAAGAGGCTTTGACCGTTTGGCTTGCTTGATTGCAGCACATGTTTCACAGTCATGAATAACCTGTGCTATAGCGTCCATGGTCAGGTCCACCCCTCGATCACGAGCCCATCTGTATGTTGCATCTCTACCTTGATGGCCTGAAGTGTCATGGGCCCATCGGGCTATAAATAATTCACCTTTATGCTGCCAATCTAGGTCCACCTGAGCTACTTCAATCTTAGCAGCCTGATCCACCTGCTGGTTGTTTTGATGTTCTTCAGTAGCCCGATTCTTGGGCACATGAGCATCTACGTGGCGTACTTTCACAGCCAGGTTCTCTACCCGAGCAGCAATATCTTGCCACAATGCAGCAGCCCAGATGGGTTTGCCCCTACGCTGCCAGTTGTTTTGCTTCCATTGCTGTAACCATCCCCACAGGGCATTTGCTACCATCCATGAATCGGTGTAGAGATAGAGAACTGGCCATTTTTCTCGTTCAGCAATGTCTAAAGCCAGCTGAATGGCTTTCACTTCTGCAAACTGACTCGATTCACCTTCTCCCTCAGCAGCTTCTGCAACTCGTCGCGTAGGACTCCATACAGCAGCCTTCCATCTCCGATGCTTCCCCACAATACGACAGGACCCATCAGTGAACAGGGCATATTTCTTTTCATTCTCTGGCAACTGGTTGTACAGTGGGGCTTCTTCAGCACGACCCACCTCCTCCTCTGATGATATCCCAAAGTATTTGCCTTCTGGCCAGTCCATGATCACTTCCAATATTCCTGGGCGACTGGGGTTTCCTATTCGAGCCCGCTGAGTAATCAGTGCAACCCACTTGCTCCATGTAGCATCAGTTGCATGATGCGTAGAGGGGACCCTTCCCTTGAACATCCAGCCTAGTACCGGCAATCGGGGTGCTAGGAGGAGCTGCGCTTCAGTACCGACCACCTCCGAAGCAGATCGAACTCCTTCATATGCTGCCAATATCTCCTTTTCAGTTGGAGTATAGCGGGCCTCAGATCCTCTGTATCCCCGACTCCAAAACCCCAGGGGCCGACCTCGAGTTTCCCCAGGTTCTTTCTGCCAGAGGCTCCAGGTGGGGCCGTTCTCCCCGGCTGCAGTGTAGAGCACATTCTTTACATCTGGTCCTGTTCGAACTGGCCCAAGGGCTACTGCATGGACTATTTCCTGCTTGATTTGTTCAAAGGCTTGTCGTTGTTCAGGGCCCCATTCAAACTCATTCTTCTTACGGGTTACTTGGTAGAGCGGGTTTACAATCAGACTGTAATTTGGGATGTGCATTCTCCAAAACCCCACAACACCTAGGAAAGTCTGTGTTTCTTTTTTGTTAGTTGGTGGAGACATAGCTGTTATTTTGTTGATCACATCCATTGGGATTTGACGACGTCCATCTTGCCATTTTATTCCTAAAAACTGGATCTCTCGTGCAGGTCCTTTGACTTTATTCTGTTTTATGGCAAAACCGGCTTTCAGAAGGATTTGGACTATTTTCTTCCCTTTCTCGAAAACTTCCTCTGCTGTGTCACCCCACACAATAATGTCATCGATGTACTGCAGGTGTTCAGGAGCTTCCCCCTGCTCTAGCGCAGACTGGATCAGCCCATGGCAAATGGTAGGGCTGTGTTTCCACCCCTGGGGCAGCCTATTCCAAGTATATTGGACTCCCCTCCAAGTGAAGGCAAATTGTGGCCTGCACTCTGCTGCTAGAGGGATGGAGAAAAATGCATTAGCGATATCAATTGTGGCGTACCACTTGGCTGCCCTCGATTCAAGTTCATACTGAAGTTCCAGCATGTCCGGCACTGCAGCACTCAGTGGTGGCGTGACTTCGTTCAGGCCACGATAGTCCACTGTTAGTCTCCACTCGCCATTAGACTTTCGCACTGGCCATATGGGGCTATTGAAAGGTGAATGGGTCTTGCTGATCACTCCTTGGCTCTCCAATTGACGAATTAGCTTATGGATGGGAATCAGGGAGTCTCGGTTAGTGCGATATTGCCGCCGGTGCACAGTTGTGGTAGCAATTGGCACTTGCTGTTCTTCGACCCTCAGCAACCCCACAACAGAGGGGTCCTCTGAGAGACCAGGCAAGGTAGATAATTGTTTAATGCCCTCTGTCTCTAAGGCAGCTATACCAAAAGCCCACCGGAACCCTTTTGGGTCCTTGCAATATCCTCTTCTAAGATAGTCTATGCCAAGGATACATGGAGCATCCGGGCCAGTCACAATGCGGTGCTTTTCCCACTCATTCCCAGTCAGACTTACTTCAGCCTCCAATACAGTCAACTGCTGAGATCCTCCTGTCACTCCACAAATATAGATGGGCTCTGGTCCTTTATAGCTCGATGGCATTATAGTACATTGTGCACCGGTGTCTACTAAAGCCTTATACTTCTGTGCGCGTGATGTGCCAGGCCATCGAATCCACACAGTCCAATAAACTCGATTGTCCCTTTCCTCCCCCTGGCTGGAGGCAGGGCCCCCCTAATCCTGGTCAGAATCTTCTTCGTTTCTGTGTTTGAAGGATTGTCTGCTGGAAGTTGGAGCAGCAAACTTTTCGGAGAATCCTTTTTTCCTGATTGTTTTCTTTTGCAACTCACGTACCCGTGCCTCTAGGGTCGCGGTAGATTTTCCATCCCATTTCCTCATGTCCTCTCCATGGTCTCGTAAGTAAAACCACAGGGTGGCACGGGGTGAGTACCCACTATATCGTCTTCCTTGTGTGGGTGAACGCCTACCCCTGATAGCTGAGACACTGCTTTGTACAGGTGCGGAGGAGAATAATCTCTCTTCAAGTTGGTGAAACTTTTCAGAAAGTTTCTCCCAGGTGTTCTCTTTCGGTCGTTGGACACTGGTTGGTTCAGGTTGGGGGGAAGATAGATTCTCTTTAAGTTGGTGGACCTCTTCAGACAGTTTCTCCACAGCTGAGACGCAGGCCTGTAAGGAAGAGGAGAGACTTTCTTCGTACTGCCGGAGTTGTTTAGCCGCTTCATCCACTGTGGGTTCCTCATCCTCTTTCCAGGCCATTACTGCCAATGAGCTGGCATATGATGATGGTGCACTCCGTACAAACTTCCGCCACATGGGTCGTGTACACTTGACTTCATCTGGATCTTTGGATGTTTGTGTCTGGTCTGGATCCTCATAAATCACTTCCCGTACGGCTAATTCCCTCAGGTACTGGATTCCCTTCTCCATAGTGGTCCACTTGCCTGGTACACATAAAATATCTTCCTTGAAGGGATACCTTTCCCTCACAGCTGAGAGGAGACGCCTCCAGAGGCTGGTGGGTCGTGCTCCATCTGCAATTGCTTTGTCAATGCCGGCGTCTCGAGCAAGGGATCCCAACCGTCTGGCTTCCCTGCCGTCTAATTCCACACAATTGGCTCCAGAGTCCCAGCACCGGAGCAGCCAGGTGACAAGCTGCTCACCTATACAGCGACCAAAATCTTTTCGCACATCTCGTAGCTCGCGCTCGTTTAGGCTTCGGGTAGTTACTGTTGCTCTTTCGGCATCCTCATCTTCCTCCTCCTGAATCCTTGATGGCCCAGCGTCGTCATCATCTTCGTCATCTCTATACTTAGTTTTGGCAGAAGCCTTACCTGGATTGGCAGAAGACTCTCTGCGTTCTAAACGACTTGAATTTCTGTACCATATTTTCACCTTCTCTACAGGGGCAGCTTGCACTGCTACTGCTCGTTTCTCTGACTTTGTTACAGGGTCTGCCACAGGGGTTGGAATGCCCTCTGCAGGGGCAGCTTGCACTGCTACAGCTCGTTTCTCTGACCCCGTTACAGGGATTGGAATACCCTCTGCAGGGTCAACTTGCACTGCTACAGCTCGTTTCTCTGACCCCGTTACAGGGATTGGAATACCCTCTGCAGGATCAACTTGTACTGCTACAGCTCGTTTCTCTGACCCCGTTACAGGGGTTGGAATACCCTCTGCAGGGTCAACTTGCACTGCTACAGCTCGTTTCTCTGACACGGCCACAGGAGCTGGAGCGGCTGCAGGAGCTGGAGCAGTTGCAGGAACCGGAGCTGTAGCGGCTACAGGAGCTGGAGCTGGAGCTGGAGCAGTTGCAGGAGCTGGGACTGGAGCAGCAGTAGGAGCTGGAGCTGGAGCGGCTTCAGGAGCTGGAGCTGGAGCAGCTTCAGGAGCTGGAGCTGGAGCAATTGCAGGATCTGGGACTGGAGTAGCGGCCGGAGCTGGAACTGGAGCGGCTGCAGGAACTGGGACTGGAGCGGCTGCAGGAACTGGGACTGGAGCGGCTGCAGGAACTGGGACTGGAGCGGCTGCAGGAACTGGGACTGGAGCGGCTGCAGGAACTGGGACTGGAGCGGCTGCAGGAACTGGGACTGGAGCGGCTGCAGGAACTGGGACTGGAGCGGCTGCAGGAGCTGGGACTGGAGCGGCTGCAGGAGCTGGGACTGGAGCGGCTGCAGGAGCTGGGACTGGAGTGGCTGCAGGAGCTGGGACTGGAGTGGCTGCAGGAACCGGATCTGGAGTGGCTGCAGGAACCGGATCTGGAGCAGCTGCCGAGTCCACCGTAGGGGTCACAGTGGCCGTTGGATCTGTCACAGGGCTTGGAGTGGCCGCAGGGTCTGTCACTAAGTTGATAGCAGTATCAATGGCAGCTCGATAGGCATGAGCCAGGCCCCAGCACGTTACAATGATTTGTGTTACTTTAGAACTGCCAGAATCATGACACCTTTTTTTCAAGCATTCTGCCAGTTTTTGAGGATTTTGCCATTGTTCAGGGGTGAATTTCCAACACACTGGGGGTGCCAACTGCTCTAGATGCCTGCCCATATCCACCCATACTCCCTGCCACCCACAACTATCCTGCCTCCGGGCAGATCTCCGGATGAGCTTCATAAGTAGTTGTTTAACTATAAGCAGAATCTGAAGTGCATTCATGAGGCAGAACAACGAGACTATGGTATTCTGAGTATTCCAGAAATATTCAATATCTTGGAGAGCTATTGTGACAAGCTCAGGGGATAAGAGGGTGGTGAAGGAGGAAGGCAGAGTGACCCAGGAGGATACAGGGGTGGTGAAGGAGAAAGGGAGAGTAAGCAAGTAAGGAAAAATATCTTCCCCTTTCCCCTCCACAGATTGACTCCATAATGGAAAAAAACAATAGGTATAATTGCTAATAGTTTCCAAGATACAGTTTCCAAAGTACAGAGTCGACGATGTTACTGAATAGAAATAACAAGTTAGAGTCATGATCACATATTTCATCGTCTCATAAGCCATTGCTACAACACACAGCACCATAATGATCTGAAACCAGGGCCCGGAGAGAATAAACAACACGACAGAGAGCAAATACGGAAAATAATGTACTATAATACTCAATTTGGAAAACAGGCGCAGCAGAGT
>NW_027076268.1:42500-66485 GCF_963932015.1 Anas acuta | reverse complement strand
CGACTGGGTCCTACTGGGATCTTTGGGGGTCTATGGGGTCTTTTGGGGCCTACTGGGGCCTACTGGGGCCTACTGGGGTCTATTGGTTTCTTAATGGGATCTACTGGAGTCTATTGGGATCTTTTGGGGCCTACTGGATCTTTTAGGGTCTGGTGGGTCCTACTGGGGTCTACTGGGTCCTACTGGGATCTTTTGGGGTCTATGGGGTCTTTTGGGGTCTTTTGGGGCCTACTGGGGCCTACTGGGGTCTATTGGCTTCTTACTGGTGTCTACTGGAGTCTATTGGGATCTTTTGGGGCCTACTGGATCTTTTGGGGACTGGTGGGTCCTACTGGGTCCTACTGGGTCCTACTGGGTCCTACTGGGATCTTTTGGGGTCTATGGGATCTACTGGGGTCTATTGGGGCCTACTGGGGCCTACTGGGGTCTATTGGTTTCTTACTGGGGTCTACTGGAGTCTATTGGGATCTCTTGGGGCCTACTGGATCTTTTGGGGTCTGGTGGGTCCTACTGGGTCCTACTGGGTCCTACTGGGATCTTTTGGGGTCTATGAGATCTACTGGGGTCTTTTGGGGTCTTTTGGGGCCTACTGGGATCTATTGGGGCCTACTGGGATCTTTTGGGGCCTAGTGGGATTTACTGGGGTCTATTGGGTTTTGCTGGAGTCTATTGGGGTCTACTGGGGCCTACTGGGATCTATTGGGGTCTATGGGATTTACTGGGGTCTTTTGGGGCCTACTGGTGTCTACTGGAGTCTATTGAGGCCTACTGGATCTTTTGGGGTCCCATGGTCCTACTGGGGTCTACTGGGTCCTACCGGGATCTTTTGGGGCCTACTGGGGTTGATTGGGGCCTACTGGGGCCTACTGGGATCTATTGGGGCCTACTGGGGTTCTATTGGGGTCTATTGGGGCCTACTGGATCTTTTGGGGTCTGGTGGGTCCTACTGGGTCCTACTGGGTCCTACTGGGTCCTACTGGGATCTTTTGGGGCCTATGGGATCTACTGGGGTCTTTTGGGGCTTACTGGGGCCTACTGGGGTCTATTGGTTTCTTACTGGGATCTACTGGAGTCTATTGGGATCTCTTGGGGCCTACTGGATCTTTTAGGGTCTGGTGGGTCCTACTGGGTCCTACTGGGGTCTGCTGGGTCCTACTGGGATCTACTGGGGTCTTTTGGGATCTTTTGGGGCCTACTGGGGCCTACTGGGGTCTATTTGGTTCTTACTGGTGTCTACTGGAGTCTATTGGGATCTATTGGGGCCTACTGGATCTTTTGGGGTCTGGTGGTCCTACTGGGGTCTACTGGGTCCTACTGGGTCCTACTGGGATCTTTTGGGGTCTATGGGGTCTTTTGGGGTCTTTTGGGGCCAACTGGGGCCTACTGGCTTCTATTGGTTTCTTAATGGGATCTACCGGAGTCTATTGGGATCTCTTGGGGCCTCCTGGATCTTTTGGGGTCTGGTGGGTCCTACTGGGTCCTACTGGGTCCTACTGGGATCTTTTGGGGTCTATGAGATCTACTGGGGTCTTTTGGGGTCTTTTGGGGCCTACTGGGATCTATTGGGGCCTACTGGGATCTTTTGGGGCCTAGTGGGATTTACTGGGGTCTATTGGGTTTTGCTGGAGTCTATTGGGGTCTATTGGGGCCTACTGGGATCTATTGGGGTCTATGGGATTTACTGGGGTCTTTTGGGGCCTACTGGTGTCTACTGGAGTCTATTGAGGCCTACTGGATCTTTTGGGGTCCCATGGTCCTACTGGGGTCTACTGGGTCCTACCGGGATCTTCTGGGGCCTACTGGGGTTGATTGGGGCCTACTGGGGCCTACTGGAATCTATTGGGGCCTACTGGGGTTCTATTGGGGTCTATTGGGGCCTACTGGATCTTTTGGGGTCTGGTGGGTCCTACTGGGTCCTACTGGGTCCTACTGGGGCCTAGTGGGGTCTATGGGATCTACTGGGGTCTTTTGGGGTCTTTTGGGGCCTACTGGGGTCTATTGGGTTCTTACTGGGATCTACTGGAGTCTATTGGGATCTTTTGGGGCCTACTGGATCTTTTGGGGTCTGGTGGGTCCTACTGGGGTCTACTGGGTCCTACTGGGTCCTACTGGGATCTACTGGGGTCTAGTGGGTCTATTGGGGCCTACTGGGCTCTATTGATGTCTATGGGATCTACTGGGATTGATTGGGGCCTACTGGGGTTCTATTGGGATCTTTTGGGGCCTACTGGATCTTTTGGGGTCTACTGGGTCCTACTGGGGTCTACTGGGTCTTACTGGGTCCTACTGGGTCCTATTGGGATCTTTTGGGGTCTATGGGATCTACTGGGGTCTATTGGGGCCTACTGGGGTCTATTGGTTTCTTACTGGGATCTACTGGAGTCTATTGGGATCTATTGGGTTCTACTGGATCTTTTGGGGTCTGGTGGGTCCTACTGGGGTCTACTGGGTCCTACTGGGACCCACTGGGGCCTTTTGGGTGTGTGGGATCTACTGGGGCCTACTGGGGCCTAGTGCGGCCTACTGGGGCCTACTGGGATCTCTTGGTTTCTTAATGGGATCTATTGGGGCCTACTGGATCTTTTGGGGTCTGGTGGGTCCTACTGGGTCCTACTGGGTCCTACTGGGACCCACTGGGGCCTTTTTGGGGTCTGTGGGGCGCAGGCGTGCAGCCCCAAAGCTCGTAGGACGTGCGGGGAACTGGAGGAGCTGCCGGGGCTCTGCCTCCTCCTGCCCCCCGGCAGGGCCCTACCGGACACGAGGCCAGGTATGGGGCGGGGGGCGACCCTATAAGGGTGGGGGGGGTCCTATGGGGCGGGGGGGGGTCTTATGGGGCGGGAGGGGGGTTCTATGGGGTGGGAGGGGGGTTCTATGGGGCTGGATGGGGGTGACCCTATAAGGGTGGGGGGGGTCTTATGGGGCGGGAGGGGGGTTCTATGGGGTGGGGGGCGACCCTATAAGGGTGGGGGGGTCCTATGGGGCAGGGGGGGGTTCTATGGGGCGGGGGGGGGTTCTATGGGGCTGGATGGGGGTGACCGTATAAGGGTGGGGGGGGTCTTATGGGGCGGGAGGGGGGTCTTATGGGGCGGGGGGGGGTTCTATGGGGCAGGAGGGGGGTTCTATGGGGCTGGATGGGGGTGACCCTATAAGGGTGGGGGGGGTCTTATGGGGCGGGAGGGGGTTCTATGGGGTGGGGGGCGACCCTATAAGGGTGGGGGGGGTCCTATGGGGCGGGAGGGGGGTTATATGGGGCGGGAGGGGGGTCCTATGGGACGGGGGGGGGTTCTATGGGGCGGGAGGGGGTTCTATGGGCGGGGGGGGGGTTCTATGGGGCGGGAAGGGGGTCTTATGGGGCTGGAGGGGGGTCCTATGGGGCGGGAGGGGGGTTCTATGGGGCTGGAGGGGGTTCTATGGGGCAGGAGGGGGGTTCTATGGGGCGGGGGGCGACCCTATAAGGGTGGGAGGGGGCCTATGGGGCGGGGGGGGGTTCTATGGGGCGGGAGGGGGGTTCTATGGGGTGGGGGGCAACCCTATAAGGGTGGGGGGGGTCCTATGGGGCGGGGGGGGGTTCTATGGGGCAGGGGGGGGTCCTATGGGGCTGGAGGGGGGTCTTATGGGGCTGGATGGGGGTGACCCTATAAGGGTGAGGGGGTTCTATGGGGCGGGAGGGGGGTTCTATGGGGCGGGGGGCGACCCTATAAGGGTGGGGGGGGTCCTATGGGGCGGGAGGGGGTTCTATGGGGCAGGGGGGGGGTTCTATGGGGCGGGAGGGGGGTCCTATGGGGCGGGGGGGGGGTTCTATGGGGCGGGGGGGGGGGTCTTATGGGGCGGGAGGGGGGTTCTATGGGGTGGGGGGGGGTTCTATGGGGCAGGGGGGGTTCTATGGGGCTGGAGGGGGGTTCTATGGGGCTGGAGGGGGGTGCTATGGGGCAGGAGGGGGGTCCTATGGGGCAGGAGGGGGGTCCTATGGGGTGGGGGGCGAACCTATAAGGGTGGGGGGGATCCTATGGGGCAGGGGGGGGTTCTGTGGGGCAGAGGGGGGTTCTATGGGGCTGGAGGGGGGTCTATGGGGCTGGAGGGGGGTTCTATGGGGCGGGGGGGTCTTATGGGGCGGGAGGGGGGTTCTATGGGGCAGGAGGGGAGTTCTATGGGGCTGGAGGGGGGTCTTATGGGGCTGGAGGGTGGTTCTATGGGGCAGGGGGGGGTTCTATGGGGCTGGATGGGGGCGACCCTATAAGGGTGGGGGGGGTCTTATGGGGCGGGGGGGGGGTCCTATGGGGCAGGGGCGGGGTCCTATGGGGCGGGAGGGGGGTTCTATGGGGCGGGGGGGGGCTCTATGGGGCAGGAGGGGGGTTCTATGGGGCGGGGTGGGGGCGACCCTATAAGGGTGGGGGGGGTCCTATGGGGGCGGGGGGGGGTCTTATGGGGCGGGAGGGGGGTTCTATGGGGCAGGGGGGGGGTCCTATGGGGTGGGGGGCGACCCTATAAGGGTGGGGGGGGTTCTATGGGGCGGGGGGGGGGGTCTTATGGGGCGGGGGGGGGGTTCTGTGGGGCGGGAGGGGGGTTCTATGGGGCGGGGGGGGATTCTATGGGGTGGGGGGCGACCCTATAAGGGTGTGGGGGGTCCTATGGGGCAGGAGGGGGGGTCTTATGGGGAAGGGGGGGGTTCAATGGGGCTGGAGGGGGGTCTATGGGGCAGGAAGGGGGTTCTATGGGGCAGGAGGGGGGTTCTATGGGGCGGGAGGGGGGTTCTATGGGGCGGGAGGGGGTGACCCTATAAGGGTGGGGGGGGGTCTTATGGGGCGGGAGGGGGGTTCTATGGGGCGGGTGGCGACCCTATAAGGGTGGGGGGGGTCCTATGGGGCAGGAGGGGGATTCTATGGGGCTGGAGGGGGGTTCTATGGGGCGGGAGGGGGATTCTATGGGGCAGGAGGGGGGTGACCCTATAAGGGTGGGGGGGGTCCTATGGGGCGGGAGGGGGTTCTATGGGGCGGGAGGGGGATTCTATGGGGCGGGAGGGGGGTGCTATGGGGCAGGAGGGGGGTTCTATGGGGTGGGGGGCGACCCTATAAGGGTGGGGGGGGTCTTATGGGGCGGGGGGGGGTTCTGTGGGGCAGGAGGGGGGTTCTATGGGGTGGGGGGCGACCCTATAAGGGTGGGGGGGGTCCTATGGGGTGGGGGGAGGGTTCTATGGGGCTGGAGGGGGGTTCTATGGGGCGGGAGGGGGGTTCTATGGGGTGGGGGGCGACCCTATAAGGGTGGGGGGGGTGCTATGGGGCGGGAGGGGGGTTCTATGGGGCGGGAGGGGGGTCTATGGGGCAGGGGGGGGTCCTATGGGGCGGGAGGGGGGTTCTATGGGGCGGGAGGGGGGTCCTATGGGGCTGGATGGGATCTATGGGGCAGATATGGGGTGGGGAAGACCCAAACCCTTGGAGATGGGATCTATGGGGCAGGGAAGACCCAAACCCTTAGAGATGGGATCTATGGGGCAGGGAAGACCTGATGGTGGGGTAGATGGGATCTATGGGGCGGGGAAGACCCCAAACCCTTAGAGATGGGATCTATGGGGCAGGGAAGACCCCAAACCCTTAGAGATGGGATCTATGGGGCAGGGAAGACCCCAAACCCTTGGAGATGGGATCTATGGGGCGGGGAAGACCCCAAACCCTTGGAGATGGGATCTATGGGGCGGGGAAGACCCCAAACCCTTGGAGATGGGATCTATGGGGCAGGGAGGACCCCAAACCTTTAGAGATGGGATCTATGGGGCGGAGAAGACCCCAAACCCCTTGGAGATGGGATCTATGGGGCAGGGAAGACCCCAAACCCCTCAGAGATGGGATCTATGGGGTGGAGAAGACCTGATGGTGGGGTAGATGGGATCTATGGGGCAGATATGGGGTGGAGAAGACCCCAAACCCTTAGAGATGGGATCTATGGGGCAGGGAAGACCCAAACCCTTGGAGATTGGTTCTATGGGGCGGATATGGGGCGGAGAAGACCTGATGGTGGGGTAGATGGGATCTATGGGGCAGGGAAGACCCCAAAACCCTCGGAGATGGGTTCTATGGGGCAGATATGGGGTGGATAAGACCCGATATCAAGGTAGATGGCATCTATGGGGCGGATATGGGGTGGAGAAGACCCCAAACCCTTGGAGATGGGATCTATGGGGTGGAGAAGACCCCAAACCCTTGGAGATGGGCTCTATGGGGCAGGGAAGACCCCAAACCCTCAGAGATGGGATCTATGGGGCAGGGAAGACCCCATTGAACCCCAAGACAGACAACCTAAACGGAGCCTTCCTTCGTGTCCCCGTCCCCCACCCCACCCCATATCCCACCCCACACCCCACCCCACACCCCGCCCCACACCCCCGCCCCACACCCCCGCCCCACACCCCCTGCCCCACAGCCTGCCCCACGCTGGCCTCCGACATCGTCTTCCTGGTGGACGGCTCCGGCAGCATCTCCCCCCCCGACTTCGAGCGGATGAAGGACTTCATCGTCCAGGTCATGCGGCGCTTCCGGGCCACCAACACCCGCGTAGGTGGCCACCGACCCCCCCCCCCCCCCCACCCCCCCCACCCACCCCCCCCACCCACCCAGCACCCATGGGTGCCCCCCCGTAACTTCTTCTCCTCCCCACCCCCCCCCCCAGTTCGCCCTCATGCAGTTCTCCACCGGGTCCTTCGTCCACTTCGACTTCGCCGCCTTCGACCGCTTGTCCCCGCGGGGGCGCGAGGCCGAGGTCCGCGACATGGCCCAGAGCCGAGGGACCACGCACACGGCCAGCGCCATCCGGACCGCGCTGTGGGTGGCACCCCGGGGTGGCAGGGTGGGACCCCAGGGTGATGGGGTGGGACCTAAGGGTGATGGGGTGGGACCCTGGGGTGGTGGGTGGCACCCAAGGGTGATGGGGTGGCACCCAAGGTAGACCTGGTGGCCCTAAAGGGAATGTGGTAGAACCTGGTGGCACCCAAGGGTGACATGGTGACACCCCGGGGTGTTGGGTGGGACCCAAGGTAGACCTGGTGGCCCTAAAGGGGGTGTGGTAGAACCCCATGGTGATGTGGTGGCACCCAAGGGTGACGGGGTGGCACCCAAGGTAGACCTGGTGGCCCTAAAGGGGGTGTGGTGGCACCCTGGGGTGATGGGGTGGGACCCCGGGGTGGCGGGGTGGGACCCTGGGGTGTTGGGTGGCACCCCGGGGTGGCGGGGTGGGACCCTGGGGTGACGGGGTGGCACCCAAGGTAGACCTGGTGGCCCTAAAGGGGGTGTGGTGGCACCCTGGGGTGATGGGGTGGCACCCAAGGGTGATGGGGTGGGACCCCAGGGTGACATGGGGCACCCAAGAGTGACGTGGGACACCCCATGGTGATGTGGTGGGACCCAAGGGTGACGTGGTGGGGCCCCGGGGTGACGGGGTGGGACCCAAGGGTGATGGGGGTGGCACCCAAGGGTGACATGGTGGCCCCAAGGGGTTATGGTGGCACCCAAGGTAGACCTGGTGGCCCCAAAGGGGGTGTGGTGGCACCCCGGGGTGATGGGGTGGGACCCCGGGGTGTTGGGTGGGACCCTGGGGTGGCGGGGTGGCACCCAAGGGTGATGGGGTGGCACCCAAGGTAGACCTGGTGGCCCTAAAGGGAATGTGGTAGAACCTGGTGGCACCCAAGGGTGACCTGGTGGCCCTAAAGGGGGTGTGGTGGCACCCCGGGGTGTTGGGTGGGACCCCGGGGTGTTGGGTGGGACCCCGGGGTGTTGGGTGGGACCCAAGGGTGATGGGGTGGCACCCAAGGGTGATGGGGTGGGACCAAAGGGTGACGGGGTGGCACCCAAGGTAGACCTGGTGGCCCCAAAGGGGGTGTGGTGGCACCCCGGGGTGATGGGGTGGGACCCCAGGGTGGCGGGGTGGGACCCCGGGGTGGCGGGGTGGGACCCAAGGGTGATGGGGTGGCACCCAAGGTAGACCTGGTGGCCCTAAAGAGGGTGTGGTGGCACCCTGGGGTGTTGGGTGGGACCCCGGGGTGATGGGGTGGGACCCCGGGGTGATGGGGTGGCACCCAAGGGTGACATGGTGGCCCCAAGGGGTTATGGTGGCACCCAAGGTAGACCTGGTGGCCCTAAAGGGGGTGTGGTAGAACCCCAGGGTGACATGGTGGCACCCAAGGGTGACGTGGTGGCACCCTGGGGTGTTGGGTGGGACCCCGGGATAATGGGGTGGGACCCAAGGGTGACCTGGTGGCCCCAAAGGGTGACATGGTGTCACCCAAGGGTGACATGGGACACCCCAGGGTGACATGGGGCACCCAAGGGTGATGTGGTGACACCCAAGGGTGACCTGGTGGCCCTAAAGGGGGTGTGGTAGAACCCCATGGTGACGTGGTGGCACCCAAGGGTGATGTGGTGGCACCCAAGGTTGACCTGGTGGCCCCAAGGGGTTATGGTGGCACCCAAGGGTGACCTGGTGGCACCCAAGGTTGACATGGGGCACCCAAGGGTGACGTGTTGGGACCCTAGGGTGACATGGGACACCCCAGGGTGATGTGGGACACCCCAGGGTGACATGGGGCACCCCAGGGTGATGTGGGGCACCCAAGGGTGACATGGTGGCCCCAAGGGGTTATGGTGGCACCCAAGGGTGACAAGGGGCACCCAAGGGTGACATGGGGCACCCAAGGTTGACCTGGTGGCCCCAAGCGGTTATGGTGGCACCCAAGGGTGACATGGAGCACCCAAGGGTGACACGGTGGCCCCAAAGGGGGTGTGGTGGCACCCAAGGGTGACATGGGACACCCAAGGTTGACCTGGTGGCCCCAAGCGGTTATGGTGGCACCCAAGGGTGACATAGGGCACCCCAGGGTGACATGGGACACCCCAAGGTGACACGGTGGCCCCAAAGGGGGTGTGGTGGCACCCAGGGGTGACATGGGGCACCCAAGGGTGACGCGGTTGTCCCCGTGGCAGGAGGGAGCTCTTCGGGCCCGGGAAGGGGACCCGGGCGGGGGCCACCAAAATCCTGATCGTGGTGACAGACGGCCGGAAGTACGGGGACCCCCTGGAGTACCGCGACGTCGTCCCCAACGTGGCGCGCGCCGGGGTCGTCCGCTACGCCATCGGGGTGAGGCGCCCCAAAAATGTCCCCAAAATGGCCCAAAAAATCCCCAAAACAGCTCTGTCCATCCCAAAAGGTCCCAAAAGATCCCCAAAATAGCTCCGTCCATCCCAAAACATCTCCGTCCATCCAAAAGGTCCCAAAAGATCCCCCAAATAGCTCTGTCCATCTCAAAAGATCCCAAAATAGCTGCGTCCATCCCAAAAGTTCTCCAAAATAGCTCTGTCCATCCCAAAAAATCCCAAAAGATCCCCAAAATAGCTCCATCCATCCCAAAACATCTCCATCCATCCCAAAAGGTCCCAAAAGATCCCCCAAATAGCTCTGTCCATCTCAAAAGATCCCAAAATAGCTGCGTCCATCCCAAAAAATCCCAAAAGTTCTCCAAAATAGCTCCGTCCATCCCAAAAAATCCCAAAAGATCTCCAAAATAGCTCTGTCCATCCCAAAACATCTCTGTCCATCCCCAAATGTCCCAAAAGATCCCCAAAATAGCTCCGTCCATCCCAAAACGTCACCGTCCATCTCAAGACATTCCAAAAGATCCCCAAAATAGCTCCTTCCATCCCCAAAAATCTCCATCCGTTCCAAAATGTCCCAAAAGATCCCCAAAATAGTACGGGGACCCCCTGGAGTACCGCGACGTCGTCCCCAACGTGGCGCGTGCCGGGGTCGTCCGCTACGCCATCGGGGTGAGGCGCCCCAAAAATGTCCCCAAAATGGCCCAAAAAATCCCCAAATATCCCCAAAATATATCCACCCGTCCCAAAATGTCCCAAAAGATCCCCAAAATAGCTCCGTCCACCCCAAAATGTCCCAAAATATCCCCAAAATAGCTCTGTCCATCCCAAAATGTCCCAAAAGATCCCCAAAATAGCTCTGTCTATTCCAAAAAATCCCAAAATATCCCCAAAATATATCCACCCGTCCAAAAGATCCCAAAAGATCCCCAAAACATCTCCACCTGTCCAAAAGATCCCAAAAGATCCCCAAAATAGCTCCATCCATCCCAAAACGTCACTGTCCGTCTCAAGACATTCAAAAGATCCCCAAAATAGCTCCGTCCATCCCCAAAAATCTCCATCCATCCTAAAATGTCCCAAAAGATCCCCAAAATAGTACGGGGACCCCCTGGAGTACCGCGACGTCGTCCCCAACGTGGCGCGCGCCGGGGTCGTCCGCTACGCCATCGGGGTGAGGCGCCCCAAAAATGTCCCCAAAATGTCCCAAAAAATCCAAAATATCCCAAAATAGCTCCACCCGTCCCAAAATGTCCCAAAATATCCCCAAAATATCTCCACCCGTCCCAAAAGATCCCCAAAGATCCCCAAAATAACTCCTTCCATCCCAAAAGGTCCCAAAAGATCCCCCAAATAGCTTCGTCCATCCCAAAAAATCCAAAAATATCCCCAAAATATATCCACCCATCCCAAAAAATCCCAAAAGATCCCCAAAACATCTCCACCTGTCCCAAAAGATCCCAAAAGATCCCCAAAATAGCTCCATCCATCCCAAAACGTCACCGTCCATCTCAAGACGTCCCAAAAGATCCCCAAAATAGCTCCGTCCATCCCCAAAAATCTCCATCCGTTCTAAAATGTCCCAAAAGATCCCCAAAATAGTACGGGGACCCGCTGGAGTACCGCGACGTCGTCCCCAGCGTGGCGCGCGCCGGGGTCGTCCGCTACGCCATCGGGGTGAGGCGCCCCAAAAATGTCCCCAAAAGGTCCCAAAAAATCCCAAAATATCCCCAGAATAGCTCCACCCATCCCAAAAGGTCCAAAATATCCCCAAAATATCTCCACCCGTCCCAAAAGATCCCCAAAGATCCCAAAATAGCTCCTTCCATCCCAAAAGATCCCTAAAGGTCCCCAAAATAGCTCCCTCCATCCCAAAAAATCCCAAAATATACCCAAAATATATCCACCCGTCCCAAAATGTCCCAAAAGATCCCCAAAATATCTCCACCTGTCCCAAAAGGTCCCAAAAGATCCCCAAAATAGCTCCATCCATCCCAAAACGTCACCGTCCATCTCAAGACGTCCCAAAAGATCCCCAAAATAGCTCCGTCCATCCCCCAAAATCTCCATCCATCCCAAAATGTCCCAAAAGATCCCCAAAATAGTACGGGGACCCCTGGAGTACCGCGACGTCGTCCCCCACGTGGCGCGCGCCGGGGTCGTCCGCTACGCCATCGGGGTGAGGCACCCCAAAAATGTCCCCAAAATGGCCCAAAAAATCCCCAAAATAGCTCCCTCCATCCCAAAAAATCCCAAAATATCCCCAAAATATATCCACCCGTCCCAAAATGTCCAAAAGGTCCCCAGAATAGCTCCTTCCATCCCCCAAAATCTCCATCCATCCTAAAATGTCCCAAAATATCCCCAAAATCGCTCCCTCCATCCCAAAAGATCCCCAAAATAGCTCCATCCACACCAAAAGGTCCCAAAATATCCCCAAAATTGCTCCCTCCATCCAAAAGATCCCCAAAATAGCTCCGTCCATCCCAAAAGGTCCCAAAAGATCCCCAAAATAGCTCCGTCCACCCCAAAATGTCCCAAAAGATCCCCAAAATAGCTCCTTCCATCCCTAAAAATCTCCATCCATCCTAAAATGTCCCAAAAGTTCCCCAAAAAAGCTCTGTCCATCCCAAAAGATCCCCAAAGATCCCCCAAATAGCTCCATCCATCCCAAAATGTCCCCAAAGATCCCCAAAATAGCTCCGTCCATCCCAAAACGTCACCGTCCATCTCAAGACGTCCTAAAAGATCCCCAAAATAGCTCCGTCCATCCCAAAAATCTCCATCCGTTCCAAAATGTCCCAAAAGATCCCCAAAATAGTACGGGGACCCCCTGGAGTACCGCGACGTCGTCCCCAACGTGGCGCGCGCCGGGGTCGTCCGCTACGCATCGGGGTGAGGCGCCCAAAAATGTCCCCAAAATGTCCCAAAAAATCCCAAAATAGCTCCATCCACCCAAAAAATCCCAAAATATCCCCAAAATATCTCCACCCGTCCCAAAATGTCCCAAAAGATCCCCAAAAGATCTCCGTCCATCCCAAAATGTCCCAAAAGATCCCCCAAATAGCTCTGTCCTCCCAAAAGATCCCTAAAATAGCTCCATCCATCCCAAAAGATCCTAAAACACCCCCAAAATAGCTCCATCCATCCCAAAAGAACCCCAAATAGCTCCGTCCACCCCAAAAGATCCCAAAACATCCCCAAAATAGCTCCATCCATCCCAAAACGTCACCGTCCATCTCAAGACGTCCCAAAAGATCCCCAAAATTGCTCCGTCCATCCCAAAAGGTCCCAAAAGATCCCCAAAATAGCTCCGTCCATCCCCAAAAATCTCCATCCATCCTAAAATGTCCCAAAAGATCCCCAAAATAGCTCTGTCCATCTCAAAAGATCCCAAAATATCTCCCTCCATCCCAAAAAATCCCCAAAGATCCCCAAAATATCTCCACCCGTCCCAAAAGATCCCAAAAGATCCCCAAAAATGCTCTGTCCATCCCGAAACATCTCCGTCCATCCCAAAATGTCCCAAAAGATGCCCAAAATAGCTCCATCCATCCCAAAACGTCACCGTCCATCTCAAGACGTCCCAAAAGATCCCCAAAATAGCTCCGTCCATCCCCAAAAATCTCCATCCGTTCCAAAATGTCCCAAAAGATCCCCAAAATAGTACGGGGACCCCCTGGAGTACCGCGACGTCGTCCCCAACGTGGCGCGCGCCGGGGTCGTCCGCTACGCCATCGGGGTGAGGCACCCCAAAAATGTCCCCAAAATGGCCCAAAAAATCCCAAAATATCCCCAAAATATATCCACCCGTCCCAAAATGTCCCAAAAGGTCCCCAAAATAGCTCCGTCCATCCCAAAAGATCCCAAAATATCCCCGAAATATATCCACCCGTCCCAAAATGTCCCAAAAGATCCCCAAAATAGCTCCGTCCGCCCCAAAATGTCCCAAAATATCCTCAAAATAGCTCCCTCCATCCCAAAATGTCCCAAAATATCCCCAAAATATCTCCACCCGCCCCAAAAGATCCCAAAAGGTCCCCAGAATAGCTCCTTCCATCCCCAAAAATCTCCATCCATCCTAAAATGTCTCAAAATATCCCCAAAATAGCTCTGTCCGTCCCAAAACATCTCCGTCCATCCCAAAATGTCCCAAAAGATCCCCAAAATAGTACGGGGACCCCCTGGAGTACCGCCACGTCGTCCCCCACGTGGCGCGCGCCGGGGTCGTCCGCTACGCCATCGGGGTGAGGCACCCCAAAAATGTCCCCAAAATGTCCCAAAAGATCCCCAAAATAGTTCCTTCCATTCCTAAAAATCTCCATCCATCCTAAAATGTCCCAAAATATCCCCAAAATAGCTCCCTCCATCCCAAATGGTCCCAAAAGATCACCAAAATAGCTCCCTCCATCCCAAAAAATCCCAAAATATCCCCAAAATATCTCCACCCATCCCAAAAGATCCCAAAAGGTCCCCAAAATAGCTCCTTCCATCCCAAAAAATCCCAAAATATCCCCAAAATATCTCCACCTGTCCCAAAAGATCCCCAAAACAGCTCTGTCCATCCCAAAACATCTCCGTCCATCCCAAAATGTCCCAAAAGATCCCCAAAATAGCTCCGTCCATCCTCAAAGATCCCAAAATAGTTCCGTACATCCCAAAAGATCCCAAAATAGCTCGGTCCACCCCGACAGGTCCCAAAAGATCCCCAAAAGATCTCCGTCCATCCCAAAACGTCCCAAAAGTTCCCCAAAATAGTTCTGTCCACCCCAAACATCTCAAAATAGCTCCGTCCATCCCAAAAGATCCCAAAAGATCCCCAAAATTGCTCCATCCATCCCAAAAGATCCCTAAAATAGCTCCATCCATCCCAAAACATCTCCATCCATCCCAAAATGTCCCAAAATATCCCCAAAATAGCTCTTTCCGCCCCAAAAGATCCCAAAAGATCCCCAAAATTGCTCCATCCATCCCAAAATGTCCCAAAAGATCCCCAAAATAGCTCCGTCCAACCCAAAACATCTCCATCCATCCAACTAACCCCTCCCAGATGTTCTAGAACATCTCCAAACATCTCCCTCCATCCCAAAACATCACCATCCATCCACCCAACCCTTCCCAAATTTCTAGAACATCTCCGAAACATCTCCATCCATCCCAAAATATCTCAACCATCCATCCAACCATCCCTAGATGTTCTAGAACATCTCCATCCATCCACCCAACCATCTCCAGATGTTTTAGAACATCTCCAGAACTTCTCCATCCACCTCAAACATCTCCATCCAACCCAAAACATCTCCAACCATCCATCCAACCCCTCCCAGATGTTCTAGAACATCTCCATCCATCCACCCAACCGTTCTCAGACGTTCTAGAACATCTCCAAACATCTCCATCCAACCCAAAACATCTCCATCCACCCACCCAACCCCTCCCAGACGTTCTAGAACATCGCCAGAACATCTCCATCCATCAATCCAACCATCTCCAGATGTTCTAGAACATCTCCATCCATCCCAAAACATCTCCATCCAACCCAAAACATCTCCACCCACCCACCCAACCATTCCTAGATGTTCTAGAACATCTCCATCCATCCCAAAACATCTCCATCCACCCACCCAACCATCCGCAGATGTTCTAGAACATCTCCAAAACATCTCCATCCATCCCAAAACATCTCCAATCACCCACCCAACCATTCTCAGACGTTCTAGAACATCTCCATCCATCCACCCAACCATCCCCAGATGTTTTAGAACATCTCCAAAACATCTCCATCCAACCCAAAACATCTCCATCCACCCACCCAACCATCCCCAGATGTTCTAGAACATCTCCAGAACATCTCCATCCATCCCAAAACATCTCCATCCACCCACCCAACCATCTCCAGATGTTCTAGACCATCTCCAGAACTTCTCCTTCCAACCCAAAACATCTCCATCCATCCACCCAACCACTCCCAAATGTTCTAAACCTTCTCCAGAACATCTCCAACCATCCCAAAACGTCTCCATCCATCCATCCAACCATCTCCAGAACATCTCCACCCACCTCCAAACATCTCAACCATCCACCCAACCATCCGCAGATGTTCTAGAACATCTCCAGAACATCTCCATCCATCCCAAAACATCTCCATCCATCCACCCAACCCCTCCCAGATGTTCTAGAACATCTCCAGAACTTCTCCTTCCAACCCAAAACATCTCAACCATCCACCCAACCATCCCCAGATGTTCTAGAACATCTCCAGAACATCTCCAACCATCCCAAAACATCTCCAACCACCCACCCAACCGTCCCCAGATGTTCTAAACCTTCTCCAGAACATCTCCACCCATCCCAAAACATCTCCATCCATCCACCCAACCGTTCTCAGATGTTCTAGAACATCTCCAGAACATCTCCATCCATCCACCCAACCGTTCCTAGATGTTCTAGAACATCTCCAAACATCTCCATCCACCCCAAAACATCTCCATCCATCCACCCAAACATCTCCAGATGTTCTAGAACACCTCCAGAACTTCTCCTTCCATCCCAAAACATCTCCATCCATCCACCCAAATTCTCCCAGATGTTCTAGAACATCTCCATCCATCCACCCAACTGTTCTCAGACGTTCTAGAACATCTCCAGAACATCTCCAACCATCACAAAACATCTCCAACCATCCACCCAACCATTCCTAGATGTTCTAGAACATCTCCATTCAACCCAAAACACCTCCATCCACCCACCCAACCATCTCCAGATGTTCTAGAACATCTCCAAAACATCTCCATCCATTCCAAAACATCTCCAAATAACCACCCAACCATCTCCACATGTTCTAGGTCATCTCCAAAACATCTCCATCCATCCAACCAACCATTCCTAGATGTTCTAGAACATCTCCATCCATCCCAAAACATCTCCATCCATCCACCCAACCATCTCCAGACGTTCTAGAACATCTCCAGAACTTCTCCTTCCATCCCAAAACATCTCCAAACATCCACTCAACCATCTCCAGATGCTCTAGAACATCTCCAAAACATCTCCATCCATCCCAAAACATCTCCAACCATCCACCCAACCACCTCCAGATGTTCTAGAACATCTCCAAACATCTCCAACCATCCCAAAACATCTCCATCCATCCACCCAACCATCTCCAGACGTTCTAGAACATCTCCAAAACATCTCCATCCATCCCAAAACATCTCCATCCATCCACCCAACCATCTCCAGACGTTCTAGAACATCTCCAAAACATCTCCACCCATCCCAAAACATCTCCAAACACCCATCCAACCATTCCCAAATGTTCTAGAACATCTCCAGAACATCTCCAACCATCCCAAAACATCTCCATCCATCCCAAAATATCTCCATCCATCCACCCAACCCTTCCCAAATTTCTAGAACATCTCCGAAACATCTCCATCCATCCCAAAACATCTCCAACCAACCACCCAACCATCTCCAGATGTTCTAGAACGTCTCCATCCATCCATCCAACCCCTCCCAGATGTTCTAGACCATCTCCAAACCTCTCCATCCATCCCCAAATATCTCCATCCATCCACCCAACCATCTCCAGATGTTCTAGAACATCTCCAAACATCTCCATCCAACCCAAAACATCTCCAACCACCTACCCAACCATCTTCAGATGTTCTAGAACACCTCCAGAACTTCTCCATCCATCCAACCAACCATTCCTAGATGTTCTAGAACATCTCCATCCAACCCAAAACACCTCCACCCACCCACCCAACCATCTCCAGATGTTCTAGATCATCTCCAAACATCTCCATCCATCCCAAAATATCTCCATCCATCCACCCAACCATCTCCAGACGTTCTAGAACATCTCCAGAACATCTCCAACCATCCCAAAACATCTCCAACCACCCACTCAACCGTTCTCAGATGTTCTAGAACATCTCCAGAACATCTCCAACCATCCCAAAACATCTCCATCCATCCACCCAACCATCTCCAGATGTTCTAGAACATCTCCAAACATCTCCATCCACCTCCAAACATCTCAACCATCCACCCAACCATTCCCAAATGTTCTAAACCTTCTCCAGAACATCTCCACCCATCCCAAAACATCTCCATCCATCCACCCAACCATCTCCAGAACATCTCCACCCACCTCCAAACATCTCAACCATCCACCCAACCATCTCCAGATGTTCTAGAACATCTCCAGAACATCTCCTTCCATCCCAAAACATCTCCATCCATCCCAAAACATCTCCATCCATCCCAAAACATCTCCACCCACCCACCCAACCATCCCCAGACGTTCTAGACCATCTCCAAACCTCTCCATCCACCCCCCCCCTTGGTCGCAGGTGGGCGACGCCTTCCGGGACCCCGCCGCCGCCGCCGAGCTCCAGACCATCGCCTCGGCGCCCCCCGAGGACCACATCTTCCGCGTGGACAACTTCGACGCCCTGCAGGGCATCCAGAACCAGCTGCAGGAGAAGATCTTCGCCATCGAGGGTACCCGGCGGGTGGGGGTCCCGGGATGGGGGGGGGGCCCCGAGACCATTTTGGGACCCCCGTCACCCTTGGTGCCCCCCCCCCCCCAGGCACCCAGTCCGCCCTCGGCAGCTCCTTCCAGCTGGAGATGGCCCAGGAGGGCTTCAGCGCCCTGCTCACCCCCGTGAGTGGCCCCCACCCCCCCAAGACCCCCACCCAACCCTGAGACCCCCCCCCCCACCCCAAGCCCACCACCCCCACCCCGAACCCACCACCCCCAGCCCCAAACCGGTCCCCTCCCGGTCTGTACTGGTGCAGGAGGGGCCCGTACTGGGAGCGGTGGGCGCCTACGACTGGTCCGGGGGGGGTCTTCGTCTACGGCCCCAGCGGGAAGCCCACCTTCCTCAACGTGTCCCGAGGCGCCGGGGACATGAGCGACGCCTACCTGGGTGAGGGGCGAGGGGGAGGGGGGGGGGGCTTGGGGGTCCCCAAATTTTGGGGGGGGGGGGTCTTGGGGGTCTTGGGGTCACCGTGGGGGGGGTCTTGGGGTCACCGTGGGGGTCTTTGGGGTTTTGGTGTCCCTATGGGATTATTGGGGGTCTTATTGTCCTCTTGGGGGTCTTGGGGGTCTTGGTGTCCCCATGGGGGTCTTGGGGTCACTGTGGGGGTCTTGGGGGTCTTGGGGTCACTGTGGGGGGTCTTGGGTCACCGTGGGGGTCTTGGGGTCACCGTGGGGGTCTTGGGTCGCCATGGGGGTCTTGGGGGCATTTGTGTTCTCTTGGGGTCTTGGGGGTCTCGGTGTCCACTTGGGGTTATTGGGGTTGTCGATGTCCCCATGGGGGTCTTGGTGTTCCCGTGGGGGTCTTAGGGTCACCATGGGGGTCTTGGGGGTCTTGGGGTCACCGTGGGGGTCTTTGGGGTTTTGGTGTCCCTATGGGATTATTGGGGGTCTTGTTGTCCTCTTGGGGGTCTTTGGGGTTTTGGTGTCCCCGTGGGGGTCTTGGGGTCACTGTGGGGGTCTTGGGGGTCTCGGTGTCCACTTGGGGGTCTTTGGGATTTTGGTGTCCCCATGGGGGTCTTGGGGTCACCACGGGGGTCTTCAGGGTCTTGGGGTCACCATTGGGGTCTTGGTGCCCCCATGGGAGTCTTGGGGTCACCATGGGGGTCTTGGGTGTCTTAGGGTCACCTTGGGGGTCTTGGGGGTCTTGGGGTCACCGTCGGGGTCTTGGGGTTTTTGGTGTTCCCATGGGGGTTTTAGGGTCTTGGTGTCCCTATGGGGTTTTTGGTGTCCCTATTGGGGTCTTGGGGGTCTTGATGTCCACTTGGGGGTCTTGGGGGTCTCAGTGTCCCCATGGGGGTCTCGGTGTCCCTGTGGGGGTCTTGGGGGTCTCGGTGTCCCCATGGGGGTCTTGGCTTCCCCATGGGGGTCTTGGGGTCTTGGGGTCTTGGTATTCTCTTGGGGGGGTCTTGGGGTCCACCCCCACCCCCACCCCCCCACTGACCCCGCTGTCCCCAGGCTACGCGGGCCGAGTCCCCTGTCCCCTGGGGGGGCAGCCGGGGGCTGGCGCTGGGGGGCCCCCCGCTCCGGCCACGTCGGCCGCCTCCTCCTCTTCCTCCTCCGCGGCCCCCACCTGGGAGCTGGTGGGGGGACGCCGTGGGGCAGCAGGTGAGGGGGGGGGGGTCGGGGGGGGTGGGGTGGGGGGCGCGGGACCCCCCCCCCCCATCCCGCTGACCCCCGCTGCCCCCCCCAGGTGGGCTCCTACTTCGGGGCGTCCCTGTGCGCCCTGGCCCCCCGGGGGGGCGCCTCGGCGGGGGCGCTGCTGGTGGGGGCCCCCATGTTCTACGGGGACGGCAGCGGGGGGGCGCGTGGGGGTCTGCCGGCTGCCGCCAAAGGTAGGGGAGCCCCAACGCGACCCCGAATCGACCCCAAAACGACCCCAAACCGAGCCCCAAAGTGACCCAAAAGTGACCCCCAAAAGACCCTAAATCGACCCTAAATTAACCCCAAATCGACCCTGAATTGACCCCAATTCAACCCCGAATCGACTCCAAAGCGACCCTAAATCGACCCTAATTGACCCCAACTCAACCCTGAATCGACCCCAAAGTGACCCTAAATCGAGCCCAAAGTGACCCCAAATAGACCCCAAATTGACCCCAAATAGACCCTAAATTGACCCCCAAATCGACCCTGAATTGACTCCAATTCAACCCCGAATCGACCCCAAAGTGACCCTAAATAGAGCCCAAAGTGACCCCAAATAGACCCCAAATCGACCCCAAATTGACCCCAAAGTGACCCGAAATCCACCCTAAATCAACCCCAAAGCGACCCCAAAGTGACCCCAAATAGACCCTAAATCGACCCAAAATCGACCCCAAATCGACCAACCTAACCCAACCCCAAATTGATCAACCTGACCCCAAATCGACCCCAAATCAAACACAAATCGACCCCAAACTGACCCTAAACCAACCCCAAATCAACCCCAAATTGACCCCAACTCTACCCCAAATCGACCCCAAATCAATCCCAAATCAGCCAACCTAACCCAACCCCAAATCGACCAACCCAACCCAAAATTGATCAACGTGACCCTAAATTGACCCCAAATCGACCCCAAATCAACCCCAAATGGACCAACCCAACCCGACCCCAAACGGACCAGCCTGACCCCAAATTGACCCCAAATTGACCAACCCAACCCAACCCCAAATTGACCAACCCAACCCCAAATCAACCCAAATCAACCCCAAATTGACCAACCCAACCCTAAATCAACCAACCCAAACCAACCCAACCCACCCCACCCACCCCATCCAACCCAGCCCTAATTAACACACCCTAATTAGCCCACCCTAATTAACCCACCCTAATTAACCCAACCCTAATTAACCCACCCTAATTAACCCACCCTAATTAACCCAACCCTAATTAACCCAACCCAACCCCTCCCACCCCAACCCCACCCCACCCAACCCAACCCAACCCAACCCAACCCAACCCTCTTCCTCCAACCCAGCCCTAATTAACCCACCCTAATTAACCCGCCCTAATTAACCCAACCCAGCCCTAATTAACCCACCCTAATTAACCCGCCCTAATTAACCCAACCCAGCCCTAATTAACCCACCCTAATTAACCCAACCCCACCCAACCCAACCCCACTCAACCCAACCCAACCCAACCCAACCCCACCCCACCCACCCCATCCAACCCAGTCCTAATTAACCCCCCCTAATTAACCCAACACAGCCCTAATTAACCCACCCTAATTAACCCAACCCAACCCAACCCCACCCAACCCAACCCAATCCAACCCAACTCTACCCAACCCACCCACCCCATCCAACCCAGCCCTAATTAACCCAGCCCTAATTAACCCACCCTAATTAACCCAACCCAACTCCACGGCCTCGCTCAGCCCCACCACCAGCTCCTCCGCCCTGGGGGGGGGGGGTTGGGGTCATTTGGGGACATTTGGGGACATTTGGGGGGCGGGGGGGGGAGTTTGGGGTCATTTGGGACCATTTGGGGACATTTCGGGACATTTAGGGTCAATGGGGGACATTTGGAGACCTTGGGGGACACCGGATTCAATGGGGACATTTGGGGGCATTTGGGGGCATTTGGGGTCAATGGGGGGGTGTTTGGGTCAGTGGAGGGTGTTTGGGGTCAACGGGGGGCATTTGGTGATATTGGGGTCAATGGGAACATTTGGGGCCATTTTGGGGCATTTGGGGTCAATGGGGGCCATTGGGTTCATTGGGTCAATGGGGCCATTTGGGGACATTTGGGGACATTTTGGGGACATTTGGGGGCTTTTGGGGCCATTGGGGTCAATGGGGCCATTTGGGGCCATTTGGGGCCATTTGGGGGCTTTTGGGGCCATTGGGGTCAATGAGGCCTTTTGGGGCCATTTGGGGATATTTGGGGATATTTGGGTCAATGGGGCCATTTGGGGCCATTTGGGGATATTTGGGGTCAGTGGGGCCATTTGGGACCATTTGGGGACATTTGGGGACATTGGGGTCAATGGGGTTATCTGGGGACATTTGGGGTCAGTGGGGGGCATTTGGGGTCATTTGGGGGCATTTGGGGACATTTGGGGTGGGGGACATTGGGGGGCGGGGGGGGTTGGGGTCAGTGGGAATCAATGGGGGACATTTGAGGTCGGGGGGGTGTTTAGGGTCATTTGGGGGCATTTGGGTCAGTGGGGGGTGTTTGGGGTCAATGGGGGGTGTTTGGGGGCATTTGGGGGCATTTGGAAGCATTTGGGGACATTTGGGACCATTTGGGGACATTTCGGGACATTTGGGGTCAGTGGGGGTGTTTGGGGCCATTTGGGGACATTTTGAGACATTGGGGGCATTTGGGGTCAATGGAGGACATTGAGGACATTTGGGGGCATTTGGGGATATTTGGGACTTTGGGGGATATTGGGGACATTGGGGTCAATGGGGGCCATTTGGGGACATTGGGACATTTGGGGGCATTTGGGGTCAGTGGGGGGTGTTTGGGGTCAATGGGGTCATTTGGGGGTGTTTGGGGTCAATGGGGTCATTTGGGGGCATTTGGGGGCATTTTGGGGCATTTGGGGATGTTTTGGGGCATTTGGGGCCATTTGGGATATTTGGGGTCAATGGGGCCATTTGGGACCATTTGGGGCCATTTGGGGCCAATGGGGATATTTGGGGTCATTTGGGGCCATTTGGGACCATTTGGGGACATTTGGGGCCATTGGTGTCAATGGGGCCATTTGGGGCCATTTGGGCGCATTTGGGGACATTTGGGGACATTGGGGCCATTTGGGGCCATTTGGGGCCATCTGGAGGGGTCCGGGGGGGGGATTTGGGTTTTTTTTGGGGTCCCCGAGGGGGTCCCGGGGGGCTCGTACCCCAGGAAGCGGCAGGAGAGCCGCAGGTCGTCCTGGCAGACGGCGTCGGCCCCGCAGTTCTTCTCGAAGGGCAGCTGTGGGGGCTGTCAGCCGACCCCAAACCCCCACCCAAATCCCCACCCCAAAATCCCCACCCCAAAACCTCCACCCCAAAATCCCCATCCCAAAACCCCCACCCCCAAAATCCTGACCCCAATATCTCCACCCCAATAACCTGACCCCAATAACCCGACCCCAATATCTCCACCCCATTATTTCCACCCCAAATCCCTACCCCAAAATCCCCACCCCAAAATCCCCACTCCAATAACCCAACCCCAAATCCCCACCCCAAAACCCCCACCCCAAATTCCAAACCCAATATCGCCCCCCAATAACCCAGACCCAATAACCTGACCCCAATATTTCCATCCAAATCCAACCCCAAAATCCCCACCCCAAAACCCCGACCCCAAAATCCCCACCCCAAAACTCCCACCTCAAAACCCCCACCCCAAATCCCAACCTCAATAACCTGGCATCATTAACCCAACCCCAATATTTCCATCCCAAATCCCAACCCCAAATCCCCACCCAAAATCCCCACCCCAAAACCTCCACCCCAAAATCCCGACCCAATATTTCCATCCCAAATCCTGGCCCCAAAATCCCCACCCCAAAATCCCCACCCCAAAACCCCCACCCCAAAACCCCCACCCAAAACCCCCACCCCAAATCCCCACCCCACTAATGTGATCCCAATAACTCGACCCCAATAACCCGACCCCAAATCCCCACCCCAAAATCCCCACCCCAAAATCCCCACCCCAAATCCCCCACCCCAAAACCCCCACCCCAAATCCCCACCCAAATCCCCACCCCAATATTTCCATCCCAAATCCCAACCCCACTAATGTGATCCCAATAACTCGACCCCAATAACCCGACCCCAAATCCCCACCCCAAAACCCCACCCCAAACCCCCACCCCAAAATCCCCACCCCAATATCTCCACCCCAAAACCCCCACCCCAATAATCCGACCCCAAATCCCAACCCCAATAACCCCACCCCAAAATCCCCACCCCAAACCCCCACCCCAATAACCCGACCCCGAATCCCAACCCCAATAACCTGACCCCGATATCTGCACCCCAATATCCACACCCCAAAATCCCGACCCTAAATCCCCACCCCAAAATCCCACCCCAAGATTTCCACCCCAAAACCCCCACCCCAATAACCCGGCCCCAAATCCCAACCCCAATAATCCGGCCCCATTAACCCAACCCCAATATTTCCATCCCAAATCCCAACCCCAAATCCCCTCCAAAATCCCCACCCCAAGATTTCCAGCCCAAAACCCTCACCCCAATAACCCGACCCCAAATCCCAACCCCAATAACCTGGCCCCATTAACCCAACCCCAATATCTCCACCCCAAATCCCCACCCCAAAATCCCCACCCCAATAACCTGGCCCCAT
>NW_027076268.1:0-37500 GCF_963932015.1 Anas acuta | reverse complement strand
GTGGATTTTGGGGGAATTTTGGGTTTCGGGCCCCTCCGGAGTGGATTTTGGGGGTTTTGGGCCCCTCTGGAGGAGATTTTGGGGAGGTTCCTGAGCATTTTGGGCCCCTCGGAGTGGATTTTGGGTTTTTTGGGGCACATCCGGGGTGGATTTGGGGGGGTTTGGGGCCAAAATTTGGCTTTTTGTGGGTGGGGGTCTCTCACCGAAGTTATCGGGGGTTCCTGAGGATTTGGGGCACATCCGGGGTGGATTTTGGGGTTTGGGCCCCTCTGGAGTGGATTTTGGGGGAATTTGGGTTTTCGGGCCCCTCTGGAGTTGATTTTGGGGGAATTTCGGGGTTTCGGGCCCCTCCGGAGTGGATTTTGGGGTTTTGGGTCCCTCCGGAGTGGATTTTGGGGGTTTTGGGGCCATCTGGAGGAGATTTGGGGAGGTTCCTGAGCATTTTGGGGCCATCTGGGCTGGATTTTGGGGTTTATGGCCCCTCCGGAGTGGATTTTGGGTTTTTTGGGGCCATCCGGGGTGGATTTGGGGGGGTTTTGGGGCCAAAATTTGGCTTTTTGTGGGTGGGGGTCTCTCACCGAAGTTATCGGGGGTTCCTGAGGATTTGGGGCACATCCGGGGTGGATTTTGGGGTTTTGGGCCCCTCCGGAGTGGATTTTGGGGTTTTGGGGCCATCTGGAGTGGATTTTGGGGAATTTTGGGGTTTCGGGCCCTCTGGAGTGGATTTTGGGGGTTTGGGTCCCTCTGGAGTGGATTTTGGGGGAATTTTGGGGTTTTGGGCCCCTCCGGAGTGGATTTTGGGTTTTTTGGGGCACATCCGGGGTGGATTTGGGGGGGTTTGGGGCCAAAATTTGGCTTTTTGTGGTGGGGGTCTCTCACCGAAGTTATCGGGGGTCTTCTTGGTGACCAGGAAGCAGAGCTCGGCCTCGGCCACCTTCCTGGCCTTCCTCCCCTCCTCCTCCTCCTCCTCCTCCTCCTCCCGGCACCCCAAGGAGCCCGCGGGGACCTCCGGGGGCCGGAAAGTCACCGCCAGGCGCACCCTGAGCAGCGGGGGGGACCTGGGGGGGACGAGATTTTTGGGGGGGGTCCCCTTTTTTTTGGGGTGGGGGTCCCCTTTTTTTTTTTGGTTCCCCCTTTTTTTTTTTTGGGGGGGGGTCCCTTTTTTTTTTTGGGGTTCCCCCTTTTTTTTGGGGGGTTCCCCTTTATTTTTTTTTTGGGGGGGGTCCCCTTTTTTTTTATTTTTGGGTTCCCCTATTTTTTTGGGGGGGTTCCCCTTTTTTTTGGGGGATCCCTTTTTTTTTTGGGGGGGGTTCCCCTTTTGTTTTTTTTTTTGGGGGGGTCCCTTTTTTCTTTTATGGGTTCCCTTTTTTTGGGGGGGGTCCCCTTTTTTTTCTTTTTGGGGGGTCCCCCTTTTTTTTTTTTTGGTTCCCCCTTTTTTTTTTGGGTTCCCCTTTTTTTTTTTTTGGGGGGTGTCCCTTTTTTTTTTTTTTTGGGGGGGGTCCCCTTTTTTTTGTTGGGGGGGGTCCCATTTTTTTTTTGGGTTCCCCTTTTTTTTTGGGGGGTTCCCCCTTTTTTTTTTTGGGGGGTGTCCCCTTTTTTTTCTTTTTTTTTGGGGGCGGTCTTTTTTTTTTTTTTTTTTTTGTGGTCCCCTTTTTTTTTTTTTTTGGGGGGGGTCCCTTTTTTTTTTTTTGGGTTCCCTTTTTTTTTTTTTTTTTGGGGGGGGTCCCCTTTTGATTTTTTTTTTTTGGGGTCCCCTTTTTCTTTTTTTTTTTGGGTTCCCTTTTTTTTGGGGGGGGATCCCTTTTTTTTTTTTTTTGGGGGGTCCCTTTTTTTTTTTGGGGGGGGTCCCCTTTTATTTTTTTTTTTTTTGGGGGGGGTCCCTTTTTTTTTGGGTTCCCTTTTTTTTTTCTTTTTTTTGGTTCCCTTTTTTTTTTTTTTTGGTTCCCCTTTTTTTTTCTTTTTTTTTGGGTTCCCCTTTTTTCTTTTTTTTTGGGGGGTTCCCCTTTTTCTTTTTTTTTTTTGGGGTCCCTTTTTTTTTTTTTTTTTGGGGGGGGGTCCCTTTTCCTTTTTTTTTGTGGGGGGTCCCCTTTTTTTTTTGGGTTCCCTTTTTTTTTGGGGGGTCCCCTTTTTTTTCTTTTTTTTTTTTTTGGGGGGTGTCCCCTTTATTTTTTTTTGGGGTGTCCCTATTTTTTTTTTATTTTTTTTTTTTGGGGGGGGTCCCACCCACTGAGCAGCAGGACCTGGCCCTGGGCCCTCCCACCCACCTGAGCAGCAGGACCTGGCCCTGGGCCCCCACGGCCACGTCCGGCAGCCTGTCCCCCGTCAGGTCCCGGCCCCCGCTCAGCGCCTGCCCGAAGTGGCGCGGCCCCCAGCCCAAACGGGCGCCCGCGATGCGCTAAGGGGGGAGGGGGAGAGGGTGGGGGGGTGAGGGGGGGGTGAGGGGGGTGGGGGGGAGGGGACCCCGGCACCCCGAGGGGGGCTGGCACCCATGGGGGCTCCAGCACCCAAGATGCCTCCAGCACCCAACGTTCTCCAGCACCCAAGGTTCTCGACCACCCAAGGGTTCCCCAGCACCCAAGGGTTCCCCAGCACCCAAAACATCTCCAGCACCCAAGGGTCCCCGACCACCCAAGGGTCCCCCAGCACCCAAGGGGTCTCGACCACCCAAAACACCTCCAGCACCCAAGGGGTCTCCAGCACCCAAGACGCCTCCAGCACCCAACGTTCTCCAGCACCCAAGGGTCCCCCAGCACCCAGGGGTCTCCAGCACCCAAGGGTTCCCAACCACCCAAGACACCTCCAGCACCCAATGTTCCCCAGCACCCAAGGGGTCCCCAGCACCCAAGGTTCTCGACCACCCAAGGGTTCCCGACCATCCAAGGGGTCCCCAGCACCCAAAACATCTCCGGCACCCAAGGGTTCCCCAGCACCCAAGGGATCTCCAGCACCCAAAACACCTCCAGCACCCAAAGGTTCTAGACCATCCAAGGGGTCTTGACCACCCAAGGCTCTCCAGCACCCAAGATGCCTCCAGCACCCAAGGGGTCTTGGGCGCATGGAGCATCTCCAGCACCCAAGGGTCTCCAGCACCCAATGTTCCCCAGCACCCAACATTCCTCGGCACCCAAGGGGTCTCCAGAACCCAGGGGTCTCCAGCACCCAAGGGGTCTCCAGCACCCAAAACACCTCCAGCACCCAAAACACCTCCAGCACCCAAGGGTTCCCGACCACCCAAGGGTTCCTGACCACCCAAAACATCTCCAGCACCCAAGGGTTCCTGACCACCCAAGGGTCCCCCAGCACCCAAGGGTCTCCAGCACCCAATGTTCCCCAGCACCCCAACATTCCTCGGCACCCAAGGGGTCTCCAGCACCCAAAACACCTCCAGCACCCAAAGGTTCTCGACCACCCAAGACACCTCCAGCACCCAAGGGTTCCCCACCACCCAAGGGTTTCTCGACCACCCAAGGGTTCCCGACCACTCAAGGGGTCTCCAGCACTCAAAGGTTCCCCAGCACCCAAGGGGGCTCCGGCACCCAAAACATCCCCAGCACCCAAGGGTTCCCCACCACCCAAGGGTCCCCCCCACCCCCCTCCCCCGCCCCCCCCCACCTGGCTGTAGTGCGGGGCGACGCCGCCCTCCCCCCCCCGGAAGACGTAGACGGCCCCGCGGTGCTCGTCCTCCAGGGGGGCGCCCACGGCCACGTCGTGCCAGCCGTCGCCGTCCACGTCCCCCAGGCGGCTGAGGCTGGCCCCGAAGCGCCCCAGGGGGTGGCCGGGCTGGCCCCGCAGCGTCAGAGGGCAGTGCAGCTTCCCGGACTGGGGGGGCGTTAATTAATTAGGGGGGGGTTAATTAGGGGGGGGTAATTAGGGATGGGTTGGGTGGGGTGGGTGGGGTGGGGTTGGGTAGAGTTGGGTTGGGTTGGGTTGGGTTGGGTGGGGTGGGGTGGGAGGGGTTGGGTTGGGTTGGTTGGGGTTGGGTTGGGTTAATTAGGGTGGGTTAATTAGGGCTGGGTTGGGTTAATTAGGGGGGGTTAATTAGGGCTCGGTTGGATGAAGAGGGTTTGGTTGGGTTGGGTTGGGTGGGGTGGGGTTGGGTTGGGTTGGTCGATTTGGGGTTGGGTGGGGTGGGGTTGGGTTAATTAGGGTGGGCTAATTAGGGCTGGGTTGGGTTAATTAGGGGGGGTTAATTAGGGCTGGGTTGGGTTAATTAGGGGGGGTTAATTAGGGCTGGGTTGGAGGAAGAGGGTTGGGTTGATTTGGGTTGGGTTGGTCAATTTGGGGTTGATTTGGGGTTGATTTGGGGTTGGGTTGGTTGGGTTGGGGTCAATTTGGGGTCTGGTTGGGGTCAATTTGGGGTTGATTTGGGGTCGGGTTGATCAATTTGGGGTTGGGTTAGGTTGGTTGATTTGGGATTGATTTGGGGTTGATTTGGGGTAGAGTTGGGGTCAATTCGGGGTTGATTTAGGGTCGATTTAGGGTCTGTTTGGGGTCGCTGTGGGGTCGATTTGGGGTTGATTTAGGGTTGCTTTGGGGTCGGGTTTTTCAATTTGGGGTTGGGTTGGTCGATTTGGGGTCGGGTTAGGTTGGTTGACTTGGGATTGATTTGGGGTCAATTTGGGGTCACTTTGGGGTCGATTTTGGGTCATTTTGGGGTCACTTTGGGGTCAATTTCGGGTCACTTTGGGGTCAGTTTTGGGGTCATTTTGGGGTCGATTCGGGGTCGCGTTGCCATCGGGGGCTCCCCTACCTTTGGCGGCAGCCGGCAGACCCCCACGCGCCCCCCGCTGCCGTCCCCGTAGAACATGGGGGCCCCCACCAGCAGCGCCCCCGCCGAGGCGCCCCCCCGGGGGGCCAGGGCGCACAGGGACGCCCCGAAGTAGGAGCCCACCTGGGGGGGGCAGCGGGGTCAGCGGGATGGGGGGGGGGGGTCCCGCGCCCCCCACCCCACCTCCCCGACCCCCCCCCCGACCCCCCCCCCCTCACCTGCTGCCCCACGGCGTCCCCCACCAGCTCCCAGGTGGGGCCGCGGAGGAGGAAGAGGAGGAGGCGGCCGACGTGGCCGGAGCGGGGGGCCCCCAGCGCCAGCCCCCGGCTGCCCCCCAGGGACAGGGACTCGGCCGCGTAGCCTGGGGACAGCGGGGTCAGTGGGGGGGGGCGTGGGGGTGGACCCCAAGAACCCCCCAAGAGGATACCAAGACCCCCAAGACCCCAAGACCCCCATGGGGAAGCCAAGACCCCCATGGGGACACCAAAAACCTCAATGAGACACCAAGAACCCAAAGACCCCCACAGTGACCCCAAGACCCCCCAAGGGGACACCAAGACCCCCAAGACCCCCATGGGGACACCAAAAACCCTAAGACCCCCGTGGTGACCTCAAGACCCCCACGGGGACACCAAAAACCCCAAGACCCCCATGGTGACCCCAAGACCCCCACGGGAACACCAAGACCCCCATGGGGACACCAAAAACCCCATAGGGATACCAAGACCCCAAGACCCCCCAAGGGGACGCCAAGACCCTGAAGACCCCCACAGGGACACCGAGACCCCCATGGGGACCCCAAGACCCCCAAGACCCCCAAGTGGACACCAAGACCCCCATGGGGACACCAACACCCTCAAGACCCCCACGGTGACCCCAATACCCCCATGGGGACACCAAAAACCCCATAGGGATAGCAAGACCCCAAAACCCCCACAGTGACCCCAAGACCCCCCAAGGGGACGCCAAGACCCTGAAGACCCCCATGGGGATCCCAAGACCCTCATGGGGACCCCAAGACCCCCGTGGGGACACCAAGACCCCCATATGGACACCGAGACCCCCAAGACCCCCATAGGGACACCAAAAACCCATAGGGACACCAAGACCCCAAAGACCCCCACAGTGACCCCAAGACCCCCGTGGGGACACCAAAAACCCCAAGACCCCCATGGGGACACCAAAAACCTCATAGGGATACCAAGACCCCAAAACCCCCACAGTGACCCCAAGACCCCCCAAGGGGACGCCAAGACCCTGAAGACCCCATGGTGACCCCTAGACCCTGAAGACCCCAATGGGGACACCGACACCCCCAAGACCCCCACGGTGACCCCAAGACCCCCAAGGGGACACCAAGACCCCCAAGACCCCCATGGGGACCCCAAGACCCCCAGGACCCCCACGGTGACCCCAAGACCCCCATGGGGACACCAAAAACCCTAAGACCCCCATGGTGACCCCAAGACCCCCATGGGGACACCAAAAACCCCATAGAGACACCAAGACCCCAAAGACCCCCACAGTGACCCCAAGACCCCCCAAGGGGACACCGAGACCCCCAAGACCCCCATGGGGAACCCAAGACCCCCATGGGGACACCAAAAACCCCATGGGGACACCAAAAACCCCAAGACCCCCATGGTGACCCCAAGACCCCCCACGGTGACCCCAAGACCCCCATATGGACACCGAGACCCACAAGACCCCCATGGTGACCCCAAGACCCCCCAAAGGGACACCAAGGACCCCAAGACCCCCACGGTGACCCCAAGACCCCCCCAAGGGGATACCAAGACCCCCAAGACCCCCATGGGGACACTAAGACCCCCAAGACCCCCATGGGGACACTGAGACCCCCAAGACCCCCATAGGGACACCAAGACCCCAAAGACCCCCACGGTGACCCCAAGACCCCCCAAGGGGACGCCAAGACCCTGAAGACCCCCAAGGTGACATCAAGACCCCCAAGACCCCCATGGGGACACCAAGACCCCCATGGGGACACCACCATAACCAAGACCCCCACATGGACACCAACACCCCCAAAACCCCCACGGTGACCCCAAGACCCCCCCACGGTGACCCCAAGACCCCCCCAAGCCCCCCCCCCCCCCAAATTTGGGACCCCCAAGCCCCCCCCCCCCCCTCGGCCCCTCACCCAGGTAGGCGTCGCTCATGTCCCCGGCGCCTCGGGACACGTTGAGGAAGGTGGGCTTCCCGCTGGGGCCGTAGACGAAGACCCCCCCGGACCAGTCGTAGGCGCCCACCGCTCCCAGTACGGGCCCCTCCTGCACCAGTACAGACCGGGAGGGGACCGGTTTGGGGTAGGGGGCGGTGGGCTCGGGGTGGGGGCGATGGGCTCGGGGTGGGGGGGGGTCTCGGGGTTGGGGGGGGGTCTCGGGGTTGGGTGGGGGTCTCGGGGGGGTGGGGGCCACTCACGGGGGTGAGCAGGGCACTGAAGCCCTCCTGGGCCATCTCCAGCTGGAAGGAGCTGCCGAGGGCGGACTGGGTGCCTGGGGGGGGGGCACCCAAGGGTGACGGGGGTCCCAAAATGGTCTCGGGGACCCCCCCGGGACCCCCACCCGCCGGGTACCCTCGATGGCGAAGATCTTCTCCTGCAGCTGGTTCTGGATGCCCTGCAGGGCGTCGAAGTTGTCCACGCGGAAGATGTGGTCCTCGGGGGGCGCCGAGGCGATGGCCTGGAGCTCGACCAGGGCGTCGCGGTCCTGGAAGGCGTCGCCCACCTGCGACCAAGGGGGGGGGGTGGATGGAGAAGTTTGGAGATGGTCTAGAACATCTGGGTGGGGTTGGGTGGGTGGATGGAGAAGTTCTGGAGATGTTCTGGAACATCTGGAGATGGTTGGGTGGATGGATGGAGATGTTTGGAGGTGGATGGAGATGTTTTGGAGATGTTCTGGAACATCTGGGGATGGTTGGGTGGGTGGATGGAGATGTTTTGGGATGGAGGGAGATGTTCTGGAGATGTTCTAGAACATCTGGGAGAATTTGGATGGACGGATGGAGATATTTGGGGATGGTTGGAGATGTTTCCGAGATGTTCTAGAACGTCTGGGGATGTTTGGATGGATGGATGGAGATGTTCTAGAACATCTGGGGATGTTTGGATGGATGGTTGGAGGTGTTTTGGGATGGAAGGAGATGTTTTGGAGATGTTCTAGAACATCTGGAAACGGTTGGGTGGATGGATGGAGATGTTTTGGGATGGAGGGAGATGTTTGGAGATGTTCTAGAACATCTGGGAGTGGTTGGGTGGATGGATGGAGATATTTTGGGATGGATGGAGATGTTCTGGAGGTGTTCTAGAACATTTGGGGATGGTTGGATGGTTGGTTGGAGATGTTTTGGGATGGATGGAGATGTTTTGGGATGATGGAGATGTTCTGGAGATGTTCTGGAACATCTGGAGATGGTTGGGTGGATGGATGGAGATGTTTTGGGTTGGATGGAGATGTTTTGGAGATGTTCTAAAACATCTGGAGATGGTTGGGTGGATGGTTGGAGGTGTTTTGGATGGAGGGAGATGTTCTGGAGATGTTCTGGAACATCTGGGAGGGGTTGGGTGGTTGGTTGGAGATGTTTTGGGATGGAAGGAGATGTTCTGGAGGTGTTCTAGAACATCTGGGGATGGATGGGTGGATGGATGGAGATGTTTTGGGTTGGATGGAGATGTTCTGGAGATGTTCTAGAACATCTGGGAGGGGCTGGGTGGATGGATGGAGATATTTTGGGATGGAGGGAGATGTTTCGGAGATGTTCTAGAACATCTGGAGATGGTTGGTTGGATGGATGGAGATGTTCTAGAATATCTGGGGATGGATGGATGGTTGGTTGGAGATGTTTTGGGATGGATGGAGATGTTCTGGAGGTGTTCTAGGACATCTGAGAGCGGTTGAGTGGATGGATGGAGATGTTTTGGGATGGAGGGAGATGTTTTGGAGATGTTCTAGAACATCTGGAGATGGTTGGGTGGATGGATGGAGATGTTTGGAGGTGGATGGAGATGTTCTGGAGATGTTCTAGATCATCTGGGGATGGTCGGATGGACGGATGGAGATATTTGGGGGTGGATGGATGGATGGAGATGTTCTAGAACATCTGGGGATGGTTGGTTGGAGATGTTTTGGGATGATGGAGATGTTCTGGAGATGTTCTAGAACATCTGGAGATGGTTGGATGGATGGATGGAGATGTTTTGGGGATGGATGGATGGATGGATGGATGGATGGATGGATGGATGGATGGATGGAGATATTTTGGGATGGATGGAGATGTTCTGGAGATGTTCTAGAACATCTGGGAGGGGTTGGGTGGATGGATGGAGATGTTTTGGGATGGATGGAGATGTTTGGAGATGTTCTAGAACATTTGGGGATGGTTGGGTGGATGGTTGAGATGTTTTGGGATGGATGGAGATGTTCTAGAACATCTAGGAATGGTTGGATGGATGGATGGAGATGTTCTGGAGATGTTCTAGGACATCTGAGAGCGGTTGAGTGGATGGATGGAGATATTTTGGGTTAGATGGAGATTTTTTGAGATGTTCTAGAACATCTGGGGATGGTTGGGTGGGTGGATGGAGATATTTTGGGATGGAGGGAGATTTTTGGAGATGTTCTGGAACATCTGGGAGGGGTTGGGTGGATGGATGGAGATATTTTGGGATGGATGGAGATGTTCTGGAGATGTTCTAGAACATCTGGGAGAATTCGGATGGACGGATGGAGATATTTGGGGGTGGATGGATGGATGGAGATGTTCTAGAACATCTGGGGGTGGATGGGTGGATGGATGGAGATGTTTTGGGATGGATGGAGATGTTCTGGAGATGTTCTAGAACATCTGGGGATGGTTGGGTGGGTGGATGGAGATGTTTTGGGATGGAAGGAGAGGTTTTGGAGATGTTCTAGAACATCTGAGAACGTTTGGGTGGATGGATGGAGATGTTTTGGGTTGGATGGAGATGTTTTGGAGGTGTTCTAGAACATCTGGGGATGGTTGGGTGGGTGGATGGAGATATTTTGGGTTGGATGGAGATGTTTGGAGATGTTCTAGAACATCTGGGAGAATTTGGATGGACAGATGGAGCTGTTTTGGGATGATAGAGATTTTTGGAGATGTTCTAGAACATCTGGGAGAGGTCAGATGGATGGATGGCGATATTTGGGGACAGACGGCGATATTTGGGGACCCCTCACCCCGATGGCGTAGCGCGTCACCCCCATGCGGTCGGCCAAGGGGATGACGTCCTCGTAGTTGAGGTGATCGTTGACCTTCCTCCCATCCGTGATGACGATGAGGACCTTTCTAGAACCTTCTCTCGCCCCCATTCCAGGCCGAAACGTCTCCGTCCTGCACCGGGAGGACACCGGGGGGGTGAGGGACCTGGGGTGGGGTGGGACCTTGGTGGGTGGGGTTCTCCTGGGTGGGGGGGGGGACTCACAGAACTTTCTGGATGGCCGAGGCGGTGTAGGTCCAACCTTGGAGCTGGTCGACCTTCCTCAGAAGCTTGGTGGGGTCTGGGGAGCGCCGGAAGGTCTCGAAGTTGAAGTGCTCCCGGATCCTGTCCGAAAACTGGGTGAGGGCAAACTGCAAGGGGGGGACAAGCAGGAGAAGACCCCAAGGTGAGGAACCATGGGAGGACCCAACTGGAAGACCCCAAAATGAGGAACCATGGAAGAACCCAACCAGAAGAAGATCCCCAATGTGAGGAACCATGGAAGAACCCGACCAGAAGACCCCAAAAGACCACCCCAATGTGAGGAACCATTGGAGGACCCAGCCAGAAGAAGACCCCCAGGTGAGGAACCACGGAAGAACCCAACCAGAAGAAGACCCCAAGGTGAGGAACCATGGAAGAACCCAACCAGAAGACCCCAAAAGACCACCCCAATGTGAGGAACCATGGGAGAACCCAACTGGAAGACCCCATCAAGAGGAACCATGGGAGGACCCAACTGGAAGACCCCATTTTGAGGAACCCTTGGAGAACCCAACCAGAAGAAGACCCCAAAATGAGGAACCATGGAAGGACCCGACCAGAAGAAGACCCCAACATGAGGAACCATGGGAGAACCCAACCAGAAGAAGACCCCAAGGTGAGGAACCGTGGGAGGACCCAACTGGAAGACCCCAAAATGAGGAACCACGGAAGAACCCAACCAGAAGAAGACCCCATTTTGAGGAACCATGGAAGAACCCAACCAGAAGACCCCAAAAGACCACCCCAATGTGAGGAACCATGGAAGAACCCGACCAGAAGAAGACCCCCAACGTGAGGACCCATTGGAGAACCCAACCAGAAGAAGACCCCAAAATGAGGAACCATGGGGGAACCCGACCAGAAGACCCCAATTTGAGAAATTATGGAAGAACCCGACCAGAAGAAGACCCCAATGTGTCACCCCAACGTGAGGAACCATGGGAGAACCCAACTGGAAGACCCCATTACGAGGAACCATGGAAGAACCCAACCAGAAGAAGACCCCAATGTGAGGAACCATGGAAGAACCCGACCAGAAGACCCCAATTTGAGAAATTATGGAAGAACCCGACCAGAAGAAGACCCCAACCCAACACCCCAATGTGAGGAACCATGGGAGAACCCAACCAGAAGACCCCAAAAGGCCACCCCAATGTGAGGAACCATTGGAGGACCCAGCCAGAAGAAGACCCCCAAGGTGAGGAACCATGGGAGAACCCAACTGGAAGACCCCAAAATGAGGAACCATGGAAGAACCCGACCAGAAGAAGACCCCAACATGAGGAACCATGGGAGAACCCAACCAGAAGAAGACCCCAACATGAGGAACCATGGAAGAACCCAACCAGAAGACCCCCATTTTGAGGAACCATGGAAGAACCCAACCAGAAGAAGACCCCAAGGTGAGGAACCATGGAAGAACCCGACCAGAAGAAGACCCCAATGTGTCACCCCAACGTGAGGAACCATGGGAGAACCCAACCAGAAGACCCCAAAAGACCACCCCAATGTGAGGAACCATGGTAGAACCCGACCAGAAGACCCCATTTTGAGCAACCATGGAAGAACACCCCCAGAAGAAGACCCCCACCACCACCTCGCCCCACCACGAAGACCAAGAGGAGCAGGAGAACCCCTTTGGAGACCACGACAGGGACGGAGAACCTGAAGGACCCCCCCCCCCGGGTGGGCCGTACCTGCGTGTCGGTGCCCTGGAACCTCTTCATCACCTCGGCGATGAAGGTCTTCATCGTCAGGAAGTCGCGGTGCCTGATGCTCCCCGAGCCGTCGATGAGGAGCGCCACGTCCGAAGATTTTTTGGGGCACTCTAGAGGGACCACGCCCATGTCCCCGTGGCCAACGGGGACGTCCCCAAAATTGTCCCACCCCTTGGTGTCCCCCCACCCCACCCCGTACCTGGTTGGGTGGCCGGGAGGCGTTGGAGCTGCTGGAGGTTGAGGTCCAGGTGGACGCAGAAGCCGTTGAGGTGGACGTTCTCCCCGCAGGTTTGGGGCACCGTGGGGGCGCACGCCTGGGGTGCAGGGCGGGGAGACCCCCAAAATCAGAGGGGGGGTCCCAAAAATTACTGGGGGACACCAGAAGTCAACAGGGAGACCCCCAAAACCAGTGGGGAAACCCCAAAACCAGAGGGAAGACCCCAAAAATTAGTGGGGAGACATAAAAACCAGCAGGGACCCCAAAAGTCAGCAGGGAGACACCAAAAATTAGTGGGGAGACACCAGAAATCAGTAGGGAGGTCCCAAAATCAGCGGGGAGACCCAAAAAACAGCAGGGAGACCCCAAAAATCAGTGGGGACCCCAAAAATCAACAGGGAGACCCCAAAAAACAGTGGGGAAACCCCAAAAACAGAGGGGACAGCCCGAAAATTAGTGGGGAGACCCAAAAAATTAGTGGGGAGACCCGAAAAATTAGTGGGGAGACACCAAAATCAATGGGGAGACCTCAAAACCAGAGGGGAGACAACAGAAATCAGTGGAAACCCCAAAAATCAGCAGGGAGACCCCGAAAATTAGTGGGGAGACACCAAAAATTAGTGGAGACCCCAAAAATCAGCAGGGAGACCCCAAAGATTAGTGGGGAGACACCAGAATTCAGCGGGGACCCCAAAAGTCAGCAGGGAGACCCCAAAAATTAGTGGGGAGACACCAGAAATCAGTAGGGAGGTCCCAAAGTCAGCAGGGAGACCCAAAAAACAGTGGGGAGACCCCAAAAATCAGTGGGGACTCCAAAAATCAGCAGGGAGACACCAAAAATAAGTAGGGAGACCAAAAAATCAGCGGGGAGACCCCAAAAATTAGTGGGGAGACCCGAAAAATTAGTGGGGAGACACCAAAATCAATGGGGAGACCCCAAAACCAGAGGGGAGACACCAGAAATCAATGGGGACCCCAAAAATCAGCAGGGAGACCCCAGAGATTAGTGGGGAGACACCAGAAATCAGTAGGGAGGTCCCAAAATCAGCGGGGAGACCCAAAAATTAGTGGGGAGACCCCAAAAATCAGTGGAGAGACCCCCAAATCAGCAGGGAGACCCCTAAAATCAACAGGGATACCCCAAAAAACAGCAGGGAGACCCCAAAAATCAGTGGGGAGACCCCAAAAATCAATGGAGACCCGAAAAATTAGTGGGGAGACACCAAAATCAATGGGGAGACACCAGAAATCAGTGGGGAGACCCCAAAATCAGTGAGGAGACCCCAAAATCGGTGGGGAGACACCAAAAATTAGTGGGGAGACACCAAAAATTATTGGGAGACACCAAAAATCAGTGGGGAGACCCAAAAAATTAGTGGGGAACCCGAAATCAGTGGGGAGACCCCAAAAACGAGCGGGGAGATCCCAAAAATCAATGGGGAGACCAAAAAATCAGCGGGGAGACCCCAAAAATCAATGGGGAGACCAAAAAATCAGCGGGGAGACCCAAAAAATTAGTCAGGAGACACCAAAATCAATGAGGAGACCCCAAAATCAGTGGGGAGACCCCAAAACTCAACAGGGAGACCCCCACACCAAATAGACCAATTTTTGGTGAAATCTCCTTAATATTACCAGAAATGGACCAATTTGGGGTGAAAAACGCTTGATACCACCCCAAATCGACCATTTTTACACGAAAAACCCTTCATATTACCCCAGCGGACAAATTTTGGGGTGAAATCTCGACACCACCCCAAATGGACAAATTTTGGGCGAAAACCCTTCAACCTCACCCCAAAATGGACCAATTTGGGGCAAAATCCCCCAAACGCCCCCCTCCGATACCCACCAGGGCCGCGTTGTCCCCCGCGGCCAGCGTCAACCCCATGGACGCGTTGACCCCTTTCGGCGACCCTACAAAAACACGGGTTGAGACCCTCGGGGACCCAAAATATCCCAAAATATCCTTTTTTTTGGGGGGGTCGGGGGTCCTCACCGGCGACTTCCACCTCCTCGCACCTCCCAGTTCGGAGCCGGCACTGGAAAATGGTCCCCGAATTTTGGAGCGGCGCGCCCACCAGGATCCTACGGGGTTGGGTTATTTTGGGGGGTGAAAGAGTGGGATTTTTTTGGGGTGAAAAAATAGGATTTTGGGGTTTTTTCGCCCCCGTGCTCACCCGCCGTCGTCGGGGGTGCCGAATTGGGCCACGCTCTGCCCGAAAGCCCCCGCGGGGTCCCCGCGGAAGACGGTCACCGTGTCCTCGTCGATGCCGGGGCCGCGGCAGGAGGGCAGAGCTGGGGGGGGGGGACATGGGGGTCACATAGGGGACACCCCAAGTCCCCTATAGGGCCCCCAGGTCCCCCTGTAGACCCTATAGGGACCCCAAGTCCTGGTCCCACCCCATGTCACCTGTAGGACCCCCAAATCTTGGTCCCACCCCCCTGTCCCCTATAGGATCCCATGCTACCCCACATCCCCTATAGGACCTAGACCCACCCCGCGTCCCCTATAGGGCCCCCGAGTCCCCCTCTACACCCTATAGGGTCCCCAAGTCCTGGTCCCACCCCATGTCACCTGTAGGATCCCCAAATCTTGGTCCCACCCTCCTGTCCCCTATAGGATCCAGAGCCACCCCCTGTCCCCTATAGGACCCAGAGCCACCCCATGTCCCCTATAGGGTCACGGAGCTCCTGGGGACACCCCATGTCCCCTATAGGACCCCCACGTCCCCTATAGGACCCCCAAGTCCTGGTCCCACCCCCCTGTCCCCTATAGGACCTAGACCCACCCCATGTCCCCTATAGGGTCACAGAGCTCCTGGGGACACCCAATGTCCCCTATAGGGCCCCCAAGTCCTGGTCCCACCCCATGTCCCCTATAGGACCCAGACCCACCCCGCGTCCCCTATAGGGTCATGGAGCTCCCGGGGCCACCCCATGTCCCCTATAGGACCCACAGCCACCCCACGTCCCCTATAGGGCCCCCAAGTCCTGGTCCCACCCCCTGTCCCCTATAGGATCCAGTGCCACCCCACATCTCCTACAGGACCCAGAGCCTCTCCAAATCCCCTATAGGGTCACAGAGCTCTGGTGCCACCCCACATCCCCTATAGGACCCCCCAGCTCCTGGTGCCACCCCACTTCCCCTATAGGACCCAGACCTCCCCACATCCCCTATAGGACCCGGAGCCACACCACATCCTCTATAGTGACTCAGAGCTGACGGTGACACCCCACATCCCCTATAGGACTCGGCACCACCCCAAATCCTCTATAGGGTCCAGAGCCACCCCAAATCCCCCATAGGACCCAGAGCTTCTCCTAATACCCTATAGCACCCAGAGCCACTCCAAATCCCCTATAGGGTCCAGAGCTTCTCCAAATCCCCTATAGGACTTGGCACCACCCCATGTCCCCTATAGGGCCCAGAGCCACCCCAAATCCCCTATAGGACCCAGAGCCTCTCCAAATCCCCTATAGGACCCAGAGCCACCCCAAATCCCCTATAGGACCCAGAGCCACCCCAAATCCCCTATAGGGTCCAGAGCCACCCCAAATCCCTTATAGGACCCAGAGCCACCCCAAATCCCCTATAGGGTCCAGAGACACCCCAAATCCCCTATAGGACCCAGACCCACCCCAAATCCCCTATAGGGTCCAGAGCCACCCTAAATCCCCTATAGGACCCAGACCCACCCCAAATCCCCTATAGGGTCCAGAGCCACCCCACATCCCCTATAGGACCCAGAGCTACCCTAAATCCCTTATAGGACCCAGAGCTTTTCCTAATACCCTATAGGACCCAGAGCCACCCCAAATCCCCTATAGGACCCAGAGCTTCTCCTAATCCTCTATAGGACCCAGACCCACCCCAAATCCCTTATAGGACCCAGAGCCACCCCAAATCCCCTATAAGACCCAGACCCACCCCAAATCCCCTATAGGACCCAGAGCCACCCTAAATCCCTTATAGGACCCAGAGCCACCCCAAATCCCCTATAGGGTCCAGAGCCACCCCACATCCCCTATAGGACCCAGAGCTACCCTAAATCCCCTATAGGACCCAGAGTCACCCCAAATTCCCTATAGGACCCAGAGCCACCCCAAATCCCCTATAGGGTCCAGAGCCACCCCAAATCCCCTATAGGGTCCAGAGCCACCCTAAATCCCTAATAAGACCCAGAGCCACCCCAAATCCCTTATAGGACCCAGACCCACCCCAAATCCCCTATAGGACCCAGAGCTACCCTAAATCCCCTATAGGACCCAGAGCCACCCCAAATCCCCTATAGGACCCAGAGCCACCCCAAATCTCCTATAGGACCCATAGCCACCCCAAATCCCCTATAGGACCCAGAGCCACCCTAAATCCCCTATAGGTCCCAGAGCCACCCCAAATCCCCTATAGGGTCCAGAGACACCCCAAATCCCCTACAGGACCCATAGCCACCCCAAATCCCCTATAGGGTCCAGAGCCACCCCAAATTCCCTATAGGACCCAGAGCCACCCTAAATCCCTTATAGGGTCCAGAGCCACCCCAAATCCCCTATAGGGCCCAGAGCCACCCCAAATCCCCTTTAGGACCCAGAGCCACCCCAAATCCCCTATAGGGTCCAGAGCCACCCTAAATCCCTAATAAGACTCAGAGCCACCCAAAATCACCTATAGGACCCAGAGCCACCCAAAATCCCCTTTAGGACCCAGAGCCACCCCAAATCCCCTATAGGACCCAGAGCCACCCCAAATCCCCTATAGGACCCAGAGCCACCCCACGTCCCTTATAGGGACACCAAGCTCCTGGAACCACCCCAAATCTCCTATAGGACCCAGAGCCACCCCAAATCCCTTATAGGACCCAGAGGCTCTCCAAATCTCCTATAGGACCCAGAGCTACCCTAAATCCCTTATAGGTCCCAGAGCCACCCTAAATCCCCTATAGGACCCAGAGCTTCTCCTAATAACCTATAGGACCCAGAGCCACCCCAAATCCCCTATAGGACCCAGAGTCACCCCACATCCCCTACAGGTCCCAGAACCACCCCAAATCCCCTATAGGACCCAGAGCCACCCCAAATCCCCTATAGGACCCAGAGCCACCCCAAATCCCCTATAGGGCCACCCACCCGCGGCCAGGAGGAGCAGCAGCGCCCGCGGCCCCATTGTCGCCGCCGGCTCCGTCCCCGAAGCAGAAGTTGGGCGGCTGCGGGGAGGGGAAGGAAGGGGTGGGGAAGGATTCGGGGGGAGAACGGGCGGAAAAGGGCAAAAAATAACCCCAAAAAAAAAATTTTAAAAATAAATGAATGGAAGCGCAAAAGGGGAAGAACAAAAAAAGGGTGGGGAGGGGCTAAAAAAAAAGGGAGGAAAAGGCAAAAACGGGGGCGCGGCCACCGAGGGAGCGCGTGACCCTATAAGGTCCGGTCCTATATGGACACGGGGCAGGGGGTGGGGTCTATGGGGTGTATGGGGCACGGCGTTTGTCACCCCATGGTGACAGCACCCCGAGGTGACGCAAGCCCATGGTGACACCACCCCTGTGATCCTAAAAACCCCGTGGTGCCACCACCCCATGGTGCCACCACCCCCGTGATCCTAAAAACCCCGTGGTGACACCACCCCATGATCCTAAAACCCCATGGTGCCACCACCCCATGGTGACACAACCCCATCCCATAATCCCATGATCCCACAACCCCATGGTGTCCACCACCCCATGGTGTCCCCAACCCCATGGTGGCCCCATAACCCCATAATGTCCCCAACCCCATAATGTCCCCAACCCCATGGTCCCACCACCCCACAACCCCATGGCCCTACAATCCCATGACCCCATAACCCCATGGTGTCCCCAAGCCCATGGTGTCCCCAACCCCATGGCCCCATAACCCCATGGTGTCCCCAACCCCATAATGTCCCCAACCCCATGACCCCATAACCCCATGACTCCATGGTGTCCCCAACCCCATAATGTCCCCAACCCCATGACCCCACAACCCCATCCCATAACCCCATGACCCCACAACTCCATGACCCCATGGTGTCCCCAACCCCATGATGTCCCCAACCCCATGACCCCACAACCCCAACACCCCATGGTGTCCCCAACCCCATGATGTCCCCAACCCCATGGTCCCACCACCCCACAACCCCATGACCCCATAATCCCATGGTGTCCACCACCCCATGGTGTCCACCACCCCATGGTGTCCCCAACCCCATGACCCCATGGTGTCCCCAACCCCATGACCCCATAACCCCATGGTGTCCCCAACCCCATAATGTCCCCAACCCCATGGCCCCACAACCCCATGGTGTCCCCAACCCCATAATGTCCCCAACCCCATGGCCCCACCACCCCATGGCCCTACAATCCCATGACCCCACCACCCCATAATGTCCCCAACCCCATGACCCCATAACCCCATGACCCCATAACCCCATAATGTCCCCAACCCCATAATGTCCCCAACCCCATGACCCCATGGTGTCCCCAACCCCATGGTCCCACCACCCCATGACCCCATGACCCCATGGTGTCCCCAACCCCATAATGTCCCCAACCCCATGGTGGCCCCATAACCCCATGATCCCATAACCCCATGGTGTCCCCAACCCCATAATGTCCCCAACCCCATAATGTCCCCAACCCCATGGCCCCAAAACCCCATGATGTCCCCACCACCCCATAATGCCCCCAACCCCACAAAGTCCCCGCCCCCCACCCCCCAAAATTTAGGGTCCGTCCCGGATGTGGTGGCGCCGGGCGATGTCCCCGGTGTCACCTCCGCCCCCGGTGGCCCCGTCCCCATAGGGACCCGGCCGCGGCCCCACCCCGGAAGGAGCCGCGGTTTTGGGGTTTTGGGTTCCTTCCTTGGGGGGGGGGATTTGGGGGGGGACTTCCTGATTTTTGGGGACGGGGTGGGGGAGGGGGGGGACAGGGGTGTCCCCAAATTTCTCCGTCTGGTTGGTCACAGGGCACCAAAGGTCTCCAGGTGTCTCCAAAATTTTCCAAAAATTCTCCAAATTTCTCCATCCCATCAAGGAACATCTCCAAAATTCTCCAAATTTCTAAAAAAATCTCCAAATTCTCCAAATTTCTCCAAAAATTCTTCAAAAATTCTCCAAACTTCTCCAATTTTCTCCAAATTTATCCATCCCACCTCCAAATTTCTCCAAAATTCTCCAAAATTCTCAAAAAAATCTCCAAAAAACTTCTCCAAAATTCTCCAAAATTCTCCATCCCATCATGGAACGTCTCCAAATTTCTCCAGAATTCTCCAAAAACTCCATCCCATCACGGAACACCTCCAAACATCTCCAAATTTCTCCAAAAATCTCCATCCCACCACGGAACATCTCCAAACATCTCCAAACTTCTCCAAACTTCTCCATCCCACCTCCAAACATCTCCAAACTTCTCCAAAATTCTCCCAAAATCTCCCAAAATCTCCATCCCATCATGGAACATCTCCAAACATCTCCAAAAATCTTCGTCCCACCTCCAAACATCTCCAAACGTCTCCAAAATTCTCCAAAAATCTCCATCCCATCAAGGAACATCTCAAAATTTCTCCAAAATTCTCCCAAAATCTCCAAAAAATCTCCATCCATCCCCAAACATCTCCACCCACCCACCCACCACCGGTGGCCAAGGAGAAGACCCCTGCGGAGGACCCACCACGGCCCCCACCTCCATCCTCCTCCAGGTGGGCCTCCTTGGTGACCCACGGCTCCTCCCAGTCCCTCCCAGTTCCCTCCCAGTCCCTCCCAGTCCCCTCCCAGTTCCCTCCCAGTCCCCTCCCAGTCCATCCCAGTATCCCCCAGGCCACACTTTGGTGCCACCGCAACCCCTTTATTGATGCCGCAGAGCCCCAAACACGGTGACGCCCCCCCAGATGTCCCCAAATGTCCCCAGGGTGGCCCCAGATGTCCCCACAGTGGTCCCAGATGTCCTCGTGGTGGTCCCGTGGTGTCTTCAGGTGTCCCCAGATGTCCCCATGGTGGCTCCTGGTGTCCCCACGGTGTCCATGTTCCACCTCCACGTGTCCACAGGGTCAACATTTGAGGTTCTACCACGGTTTGGTGGCCACCACACCACCATACCATGATGTTCCTCGGGTTCCTACTGGGCCAACTTGATGTAGGACCACCCAGTTGAGGTCCTGGCACCCATCCCGACCTCCCAAGTCCATCATCCACCTCCAAATGGTTCAAAATGTCAACATTTGAGGTTCTACCACGGTTTGGTGGCCACCACACCACAACATCAAGACCCTTCCTTGGGTTCTAAGATGGAACCCATGACAATGGACCACCCTTTTGAGGTCCTGGCACCCATATTGACCTCCCAAGTCCATCATCCACCTCAAAATGGTTCAAAATGTCAACATTTGAGGTTCTACCAGGGTTTGGTGGCCACCAGACCCCAACTCCATGAAGTTCCTTGGGTTCCTACTGGGACACCTTGATGTAGGACCACCCAGTTGAGGTCCTGGGACCCATCCCGACCTCCAAACCCCATATTTGACCTGTGCGTGTCTCCTGGATCAACATTTGAGGTTCTACCACGGTTTGGTGGCCACCACACCACAACTCCATGAGTTTTTCTTAGGTTCTAAGATGGAACCCATGACAATGGAGCACCCAGTTGAGGTGCTGGCACCCATATTGACCTCCCAAGTCCATAATCCACCTCAAAATGGTTCAAAATGTCAACATTTGAGGTTCTACCAGGGTTTGGTGGCCACCACACCACAACACCATGATGTTCCTCGGGTTCCTACTGGGACACCTTGATGTAGGACCACCCATTTGAGGTCCTGGCACCCATATTGACCTCCCAAGTCCATAATCCACCTCAAAATGGTTGAAAATGTCAATATTTGAGGTTCTACCACAGTTTGGTGGCCACCACACCACCACACCATGATGTTCCTCAGGTTCCTACTGGGACACCTTGATGCAGGACCACCCATTTGGGGTCCTGGCACCCATATTGACCTCCCAAGTCCATCATCCACCTCAAAATGGTTCAAAACGTCAACATTTGAGGTTCTACCAGGGTTTGGTGGCCACCACACCACAACTCCATGAGTTTTTCTTAGGTTCTAAGATGGAACCCATGACAATGGACCACCCAGTTGAGGTCCTGGCACCCATATTGACCTCCCAAGTCCATAATCCACCTCAAAATGGTTCAAAATGTCAACATTTGAGGTTCTACCATGGTTTGGTGGCCACCACACCACAACTTCATGACCCTTCCTTGGGTTCTAAGATGGAACCCATGACAATGGACCACCCATTTGGGGTCCTGGCACCCATATTGACCTCCCAAGTCCATAATCCACCTCAAAATGGTTCAAAATGTCAACATTTGAGGTTCTACCAGGGTTTGGTGGCCACCAGACCCCAACTCCATGAAGTTCCTTGGGTTCCTACTGGGACACCTTGATGTAGGACCACCCAGTTGAGGTCCTGGGACCCATCCCGACCTCCAAACCCCATATTTGACCTCTGCGTGTCTCCAGGGTCAACATTTGAGGTTCTACCAGGGTTTGGTGGCCACCACACCACAACTCCATGAGTTTTTCTTAGGATCTAAGATAGAACCCATGACGATGGACCACCCTTTTGAGGTCCTGGCACCCATATTGACCTCCCAAGTCCATCATCCACCTCCAAATGGTTCAAAATGTTAATATTTGAGGTTCTACCACGGTTTGGTGGCCACCACACCACAACTCCATGATGTTCCTCGGGTTCCTACTGGGACACCTTGATGTAGGACCACCCAGTTGAGGTCCTGGCACCCATATTGACCTCCCAAGTCCATAATCCACCTCAAAATGGTTCAAAATGTCAATATTTGAGGTTCTACCATGGTTTGGTGGCCACCAGACCCCAACTTCAAGACCCTTCCTTGGGTTCTAAGATGGAACCCATGACAATGGACCACCCAGTTGAGGTCCTGGCACCCATATTGACCTCCCAAGTCCATAAACCACCTCAAAATGGTTCAAAATGTCAACATTTGAGGTTCTACCATGGTTTGGTGGCCACCACACCACAACTCCATGACCCTTCCTTGGGTTCTAAGATGGAACCCATGACAATGGACCACCCTTTTGAGGTCCTGGCACCCATATTGACCTCCCAAGTCCATAATCCACCCCAAAATGGTTCAAAATGTCAACATTTGAGGTTCTACCAGGGTTTGGTGGCCACCACACCACAACTTCATGACCCTTCCTTGGGTTCTAAGATGGAACCCATGACAATGGACCACCCAGTTGAGGTCCTGGCACCCATATTGACCTCCCAAGTCCATAATCCACCTCAAAATGGTTCAAAACGTCAACATTTGAGGTTCTACCACGTTTTGGTGGCCACCATATCACCCCACCGTGATGTTCCTCAGGTTCCTTCTCCTCCCCACCACCTCGGCCCACCCCGTTGACCCACCCCCTTAGACCCCGCAAGCCGGGGCCTCCTCGGGATGCCCCTGGAGGTGCCGGGTGAACTGGGGCTTGTAGCGGAAGCGCTCGCCGCAGCGCCCGCAGCCGTAGGGCTTCTCGCCGGTGTGGATGCGCCGGTGCTTGACCAGGTTGGAGGAGACGCAGAAGCTCTTGCCGCAGGCCCCGCAGCGGAAGGGCCGCTCGCCGGTGTGGGTGCGCTGGTGCTCGATGAGGGTGGAGCTCTGGCCGAAGGCCTTGCCGCACTGGCCGCAGCGGTAGGGCCGCTCGCCGGTGTGGGTGCGCTGGTGGGAGGCCAGGTGGGTCTTCTTCTTGAAGCTCTTGGGGCAGCGGGGGCAGGAGAAGGGCTTCTCCCCGCTGTGGGTCCTCTGGTGCTTGAGGAGGTTGGAGCTGAGGCTGAAGGACTTCCCGCAGCGGGGGCAGGCGTAGGGCTTCTCCCCGGTGTGGGTGCGGAGGTGCTTGAGGAGGTTGGAGGTCCTCCCGAAGGTCCTCCCGCACTCGGGGCAGGAGAAGGGGGTCTCGCCGGTGTGGGTGCGGAGGTGGTCGGTCAGGGTGGAGCTCCTGGAGAAGGTCCTGGGGCAGGTGGGGCAGGAGAAGGGCTTCTCCCCCGTGTGGGTGCGGAGGTGCTCGGTCAAGGTGGAGCTCCTGGAGAAGGTCCTGGAGCAGGTGGGGCAGGAGAAGGGCTTCTCCCCGGTGTGGGTGCGGAGGTGCTCCAAGAGGTTGGAGCTCTGGGAGAAGGTCCGGCCGCACTCGGTACAGCGGAAGGGCTTGGCACGACCACTGGTGGTGGTGGTCCTGGTGGTGGTGGTCATGGTGGTGGTGGTGGTGGGTTCAAGGAGGCCCAGGAGGTTGATGAAGCCGTGGGGGTGGTCGCCAGGAGGTGGTGGTGGTGGTGGTTCTGGGGAGGGGAGGAGAAGGGGTGGGGTTGAGGAAGAGGTTCTACGTGGAGGACATCTCGTGGTGGGTCAACCCATGACCACGTTGAGATGTTCCTTGATGGAGAACATCTCTAGGGTCATCAAACGACCCCGTTGGAGATGTTCTCCATGGAGGACATCTCGTGGTGGGTCATCGCGTGACCATGTGGAGATGTTCTCCATGGAGAACATCTCCTGGTGGGTCATCATAAGACCACGTTGAGATGTTCCTTGATGGAGAACGTCTGGTGGGTCATCGTGTGACCACGTAGAGATGTTCTCCATGGAGAACATCTTGACATGGTCATGGGATGACCCACCAGGAGATGTTCCTCCATGGAGAACGTCTCCAACGGGGTCGTTTGATGACCCACCACCAGACATTCTCCATGGAGAACATCTCCAGGTTGGCCAACCCATGACCACCTCAAGATGTTCTCCATGGAGAATGTCTCTTGGGTCATTGTGTGACCATCTGGAGATGTTTCTTCATGGAGAACATCTCATGATGGGTCATCAAACGACCACATTGAGATGTTCTCCATGGAGAACATCAATGTATGACCACGTAGAGGTGTTCCTCCATGGAAAACATCTCGTGTTGGGTCATCAAAAAACCACGTAGAGATGTTCTCCATGGAGAACATCTCCAGGTTGGTCAACCCATATCCACGTCAAGATGTTCCTTGATGGAGAACATCTGGTGGGTCATCGTGTGACCATGTGGAGATGTTCCTCCATGGAGAACATCTCGTAGTAGGTCAACATATGACCACATAGAGACGTTCTCCATGGAGAACATCTCATAGTAGGTCATCAAACAACCATGTAGAGATGTTCTCCATGGAGAACGTCTCCACATGGTCTTATGATGACCCATCATGAGACGTTCTCCATGGAGAACACCTCAACATGGTTCTATGATGACCTACTATGAGATGTTCTCCATGGAGGAACATCTCAACACGGTCTTATGTTGACTTACCATGAGATGTTCCTTGATGGAGAACATCTGTTGGGTCATCAAACGACCCCGTTGGAGATGTTCTCCATGGAGGAACATCTCCTGGTGGGTCATCAAATAACCATTTAGAGATGTTCTCCATGGAGAACGTCTTGTGGTAGGTCAACGTATGGCCATGTTGAGGTGTTGCTCCATGGAGAACATCTCCTGGTTGGTCAACCCATGACCACGTTGAGATGTTCCTTGATGAAGAACATCTCTAGGGTCATCAAATGACCCCGTTGGAGACATTCTCCATGGAGGAACACCTCAACATGGCCATACGTTGACCTACCACAAGACGTTCTCCATGGAGGAACACCTCAACGTGGTTGTTTGATGACCCACCAGGAGATGTTCTCCATGGAGGACATCTTGACATGGTTGTATGTTGACGTTCTCCATGGAGGAACATCTCAACGTGGCCATGGGTTGACCCACCAGGAGACCATCTAGAGCTGTTCCTCCATGGAGAACATCTCCTGGTGGGTCAACCCATGACCACCTCAAGATGTTCCTCCATGGAGAACATCTCGTAGTAGGTCATCAACTGACCCCGTTGGAGACGTTCTCCATGGAGGAACACCTCAACATGGCCATACGTTGACCTACCACAAGACGTTCTCCATGGAGAAACACCTCAACGTGGTCGTTTGATGACCCACCAGGAGATGTTCTCCATGGAGGAACATCTCCACATGGTTATTTGATGACCCACCAGGAGATGTTCTCCATGGAGGACATCTTGACATGGTCATATGTTGACGTTCTCCATGGAGAACGTCTCCAACGGGGTCATTTGATGACCCACCAGATGTTCTCCATCAAGGAACATCTTGACGTGGTCATGGGTTGGCCAACCAGGAGATGTTCTCCATGGAGGAACATCTCAACATGGCCATACGTTGACCTACTACGAGACGTTCTCCATGGAGAACATCTCCTGGTTGGTCAACCCATGACCACCTCAAGATGTTCCTCCATGGAGAACATTTTTTGGGTCATCAAATAACCATGTGGAGATGTTCTCCATGGAGAACATCTCGTAGTAGGTCATCCCATGACCATGTTGGAGACATTCTCCATGAAGAACGTCAACGTATGGCCATGTAGAGAAGGTTCTCCATGGAGAACATCTCCCGGTTGGTCATCCCATGACCACATCAAGATGCTCTCCATGGAGAACGTCTCCAACGGGGTCAGTTGATGACCCACCAGACGTTCTCCATCAAGGAACATCTTGAGGTGGTCATGGGCTGACCCACCAGGAGACGCTCTCCATGGAGAACGTCTCTACATGGTCATATGTTGATGTTCTCCATGGAGAATGTCTCCAACGTGGTCATGGGTTGGCCAACCAGGAGACGTTCTCCATGGAGGAACATCTCGTAGTAGGTCATCCCATGACCACGTTGGAGAAGTTCTCCATGGAGAACATCTCCTGGTGGGTCAACCCATGACCACCTCAAGATGTTCCTCCATGGAGAACATCTCGTAGTAGGTCATCAACTGACCCCGTTGGAGACGTTCTCCATGGAGAACTTCTCGAGGTGGTCTTGGGTTGTCCCACCAGGAGAAGTCCTCCAAGGAGAACATCTCCAACGGGGTCATTTGATGACCCAAGGGACCTTCTCCATCAAGGAACATCTCCAGGTGGCCATGGGTGGCCCCACCAGGAGATGTCCTCCATGGAGACACCCCCCCAAAAAAAAAACACCCCCATTTTTTCCCAATTTCCCCCTTTTTCGCCCCAAAAATCCCACCCCCCAGGAGCCGTCCCCAAGTCCTCACCTGCGCGGGGCTCGTCGGGGGCGGTCCCATCCCGCTGCGGCTCCTCCATGAGCGGCGCCTGCCGAAATGGGGTAAAAAAGGGTAAAAATGAGAAATTTCAAAAAATATATATTTTTTTCCCAAATCGACCTGTTTTTCGCCCAAATTTCCCTTCATCTGGGGCGCGTTGCAGGTGCCGAAGCTTCTGCTTTTGACCCCAAAATGCCCTTTTTTTTACTTTTATTTTTTGACTTTTTCACCCCAAAATGTAACCCCAGAAAATAGTTAATTTTGTACACCTTTAGCTGAGAGCAATTGTCCCATTTCCCCACTTTTTCACCCCAAAACACAATTTCCAAAATTAATTAATTTTGCACCCTTACTCCTGAGAGCAATTGGCCCAATTTCCTCCTTTTTCACCCCAAAATGTAACCCCACAAATTAATTAATTTTGTACACCTTTACCTGAAAGCGATTGTCCCATTTTCCCCCTTTTTCACCCCAATATGCAATCCCCAAAATTAATTAATTAATTTCACACCCCCATTCCTGAGAGCCGTCACCCCATTTTTGCCCTTTTTCACCCCAAAAGGCAATCCCCAAAATTAATTAATTTTGCACCACAATTCCTGAGAGCCATCACCCCATTTTCACTCTTTTTTACCCCAAAAGACAATTTCCAAAATTAGTTAATTTTGCACCCTTACACCTGAGAGCAATTGGCCCAAATTCTTCCTTTTTCAACCTAAAATATAATTCCCAGAATTAATTAATTTCACACCCCCATTCTTGAGAGACATCACCCCATTTTCCCCCTTTTTCACCCCAAAACACAATCCCCAAAATTAATTAATTTTTCACCCTTAATCCTGAAATCAATTGGCCCAATTTCCTCCTTTTTCACCCCAAAATGCAATAACCAGAATTAATTAATTTCACACCCCCCATTCTTGAGAGACATCACCCCATTTTCCCCCCTTTTTTACCCCAAAACACAATCCCCAAAATTAGTTAATTTCTCACCCTTACTCCTGAGAGCAATTGGCTCAAATTCTTCCTTTTTCAACCTAAAATATAATTCCCAAAATTAATTAATTTCACACCCCCATTCCTGAGAGCCATCACCCCATTTTCACCCTTTTTCACCCCAAAACACAATCCCCAAAATTAATTAATTTTGCACCCTTACACCTGAGAGCAATTGACCCAATTTCCCCCTTTTTCACCCCAAAATGTAATCCCCAGAATTAATTAATTTTGCACCCTTACACCTGAGAGCCATTACCCCATTTTCTCCCTTTTTCACCCCAAAACACAATCCCCAAAATTAATTAATTTTGCACCTCTACACCTAAGAGCAATTGGCCCAATTTCCTCCTTTTTTACCCCAAAATGTAGCCCCACAAATTAATTTATTTTGTACACCTTTACCTGAGAGCAATTGTCCCATTTTCCCACTTTTTCACCCCAAAATGCAATCCCCACAATTAATTTCGCACCCCCCTTCCTGAGAGTCTTCACCCATTTTCTCCCTTTTTCACCCCAAAACACAATCCCCAAAATTAATTAATTTTGCACCCTTACACCTGAGACCAGTTGGCCCAATTTCCTCCCTTTTCACCCCAAAACACAATCCCCAAATTAGTTAATTTTGCACCCCCACACTTAGGAGCAATTGACCCATTTTCACCCTGTTTCTCCCCAAAACCTAATTCTCCAGATTTGTTAATTTTGCACACACACCCCCCAAAACCAATTATCCCAATTCTCACATTTTTCACCCCAAAACACAACCCTCACAATTAATTAATTTTGCCCCCCCGACACCCACAATAAATTACCCCATTTCCCTCGTTTTTTACCCCAAAAATAACCCCCTCTTATTTTTAAACCCTAAACCGAAATACCTTGAAAAAATCTGCCCATTTTCCCCCTTTTTCACCCCAAAATGCAACCCACACAATGAACCAATCCCGCACCTTAATTCCTGGAAGCAATCGGCCCGAATTCCCCTCTTTTCACCCCAAAATTCGAGCCCCCCAACCACTTAATTTTGCACACCCCACCCCATGCAGCAATGACCCCAATTTCCGCTTTTTTCAACCCAAAACGGAATCCCGACAATGAGTTAATTTCCCTCCCCCCCTACCCTGCAGCGATCGGCCCAATTTCCTCCTTTTTCAACCCAAAAGCCCCGCCCACCAGCTGTTAACCCCTCTCCTGCCGGCCCAGCAGCAATCGACCCATTTTCCCCTTTTTTCACCCCAAAACACAATCCCCACAAGCAGTTAATTTTCCACCCCCCCCCCCACCCCATAACGATGTTGCCCAAATTCCTCCTTTTTCACCCCAAAAAGCGATCCGCTCAGCTAATTAACCCCCCGTTCTGCACGCCTGGCGGATTTTTTTCCCGTTTTCCCCCTTTTTTCACACAAAAACACGATCCCCCAAACTAGCTAATTTTGCACCGCCCCGTTGCAGCAATCGCCCCGATTTCTCCTCTTTTCACCCCAAAACACAATCCTGAAAATTAGCAAATTTTGCCCCTCCTCTACCTGAGAGCGATCGGCCCAATTTCTTCCTTTTTCACCCCAAAACGCCTTCCCACAAATAGTTAATCCCGCTCCCTGCCTGCCCAGCGGCAACCAGCCCCGTTTTCCTCCTTTTTCACCCCAAAAACCGCAATCCCCACAATGAGGTCATTCCGCACTCCCCCCCCGAAAACAACCAGCCCAAAATCCCCTTTTTTCACCCCAAAACACCCTCCCAGAAGCATTCAACCCCCCTCCCCCCCCCCCTCCCGCAGCCATGGGCCCATTTTCCCCGTTTCTTACCCCAAAATTCACTCCTCGCTCCGCTTAACTCCCCCGGCCAGCGATTGACCCGTTTTTGCCCTTTTTCACCCCAAAACCAACGGGATGGATCCACGAGAGCCCCAGCAGCTCCCTGGCACCCGCAGGCCCCAATCCGGGCGTTTTTTCACCCAAAATGGGGCCGTTTTTTGGGCGGCCTGACAATGGTGGCGGCGAGCGGCGCTTCCTGCCGCAAAGGCTCCCGGTGCTCCCAGTGCCTCCCAGTGCTCCAGTAACACCCAGTATCCCCCAAACCCCCCTCCCAGTGCTCCCAGTACACCTCCAATCCCTCCCAGTACCCCCCAAAACTCCCTCCCGGTGCTCCCAGTCCCTCCCAGTGCCTCCCAGTAACACCAGTGTCCCTCCAAACCTCCTCCCAGTGCTCCCAGCACCCCCCGAACCTCCCTCCCAGTGCTCCCAGTGCCCCTCCAAGGCCTCCCAGTGCTCCCAGCACCCCCCAAAATCCCACCCAGTGCTCCCAGTAGCCCCAGCGTACCTCCAACCTCTTCCCAGTGCTCCAGTATCCCTGAAATCCCTCCCAGTGCTCCCAGTAACCCCCCAAGCCACCGCCATTGCCCCTCCATCACCTCCCAGTGCTCCCAGTACCCCCCCAAATCCCTCCCAGTAACCCCCAGTGTTCCCCAACCCCCTCCCAGTACTCCCAGCACGCCCCAGTTGCTCCCAGTAACCCCCCAAGCTACCCCCAGTGCTCCCAGCACGCCCCGAAATCCCCCCAGTGCTCCCAGTACCCCTGAATCTCCCCCCCAGTGCTCCCAGTGCCCCTCCAAGGCCTCCCAGTGCTCCCAGCACCCCCAAAATCCCTCCCAGTGCTCCCAGTAACCCCCCCAGTGCCCTTCCAACACCTCCCAGTGCTCCCAGCACCCCAAAAATCCCTCCCAGTGCTCCCAGTGACCCTCCCAGTGCCCTTCCAACACCTCCCAGTGCTCCCAGCACCCCCCAAAATCCCTCCCAGTGCTCCCAGTATGGCCCAGAGCAGCAGCGTTCACCAGGATTTATTGGGGTGGTGGGGACAGGAGGACGTGGGGACACGGGGACACTGGGACACGGGGACACTGGGATACTGGGACGGGACTGGGACGGGGTTCTCCGAGGGGAAACCACGGCTTTTGACCACGGCTTTGGGGTCACCTTGATGGACCTAGAACTTCTCGAGATGATTTTTCAAGACAAAAAAACAGGATTTTGGGACACCTTGATGGACCTAGAACTTCTTGAGATGATTTTTCAAGACAAAAACCAGGATTTTAGGACACCTTGATGGACCTAGAACTTCTCGAGATGGTTCTCCAAGACAAAAACCATGATTTTGGGTCACCTTGATGGACCTAGAACTTCTTGAGATGATTTTTCAAGACAAAAACCAGGATTTTAGGCCAACTTGATGGACCTGGAACGTCTTGAGATGGTTCTCCAAGACAAAACCATGGATTTGGCCAACTTGATGGACCTAGAACTTCTCGAGATGGTTCTCCAAGACAAAAACCATGACTTTGGGCCACCATAATGGAACTCGAAGTTCTTGAGATGTTCTTGAAGCCAAAACCACGGATTTAGGCCAACTTGATGGACCTAGAACTTCTTGAGATGATTTTTCAAGACAAAAACCAGGATTTTGGGCCACCTTGATGGACCTGGAACTTCTCGAGATGATTTTTCAAGACAAAAACCAGGATTTTAGGACACCTTGATGGACCTAGAACTTCTCGAGATGGTTCTCCAAGACCAAAACCATGACTTTGGGCACCATAATGGAACTCAAAGTTCTTGAGATGGTTCTTGAAGCCAAAACCATGGATTTAGGCCAACTTGATGGACCTTGAGATCATTCTCCAAGACGAAATCATGACTTTGGGCCACCTCGAAGATCATGAGATGTTTCTCCAAGATTAAACCATGGATTTAGGCCAACTTGATGGACCTAGAACTTCTTGAGATGATTTTTCAAGACAAAAACCAGGATTTTAGGCCAACTTGATGGACCTGGAACTTCTTGAGATGGTTCTCCAAGACAAAAACCATGACTTTGGGTCACCTTGATGGACCTGGAACTTCTTGAGATGATTTTTTCAAGACAAAAACCATGATTTTAGGACACCTTGATGGACCTGGAACTTCTCGAGATGGTTCTCCAACCCAAAAACATGGATTTAGGCCAACTTGATGGACCTGGAACTTCTCGAGATGCTTCTCCAACCCAAAACCATGGATTTAGGCCAACTTGATGGACCTGGAACTTCTTGAGATGATTTTTCAAGACAAAAACCAGGATTTTAGGCCACTTTGATGGACCTAGAACTTCTCGAGATGGTTCTCCAAGACAAAAACCATGACTTTGGGCCACCTGGAAGATCTTGAGATGATTTTTCAAGACAAAAACCTTGATTTTAGGACAACTTGATGGACCTAGAACTTCTCGAGATGCTTCTCCAGGAGGAAACCATGGCTTTGGGTCACCCTTGATGGACCTGGAACTTCTTGAGATGATTTTTCAAGACAAAAACCAGGATTTTAGGCCAACTTGATGGACCTGGAACTTCTCGAGATGGTTCTCCAAGACGAAATGATGACTTTGGGCCACCATAACGTAGACGAAACCATGACTTTGGGCCACTATGATGGAACTCAAAGTTCTTGAGATGGTTCTTGAAGCCAAAACCATGGATTTAGGCCAACTTGATGGACCTAGAACTTCTCGAGATGGGTTCTCCAAGACAAAAAGCATGACTTTGGGCCACCATGATGGAACTCAAAGTTCTTGAGATGTTTCTCCATCCCAAAATCACGTATTTAAGCCAACTTGATGGACCTGGAACTTCTCGAGATGGTTCTCCAAGACAAAAACCAGGATTTTAGGCCAACTTGATGGACCTAGAACTTCTCGAGATGGTTCTCCAAGACAAAAACCATGGATTTGGGCCACCTCAAAGATCTTGAGATAATTTTTCAAGACAAAAAACATGATTTTAGGACAACTTGATGGACCTGGAACTTCTTGAGATGATTTTTCAAGACAAAAACCAGGATTTTAGGCCACTTTGATGGACCTAGAACTTCTCAAGACGCTCCCCCACGCCCAAACCAGGAACTCAACCACCCCCGCCGGCCCCGTCCCGCGCCGCCCTCACGCCAGGTGGTGTGCGCTGGTGTCTTGCTGAAGGCCGAGCTCCACCCGAAGGTCTTCCCGCACTGGCCGCAGCGGTAGGGCCCGCTCGCCGGTGTGGGTGTGCCGGTGCTCCAGGAGGTTGGCGCTTTGCCGAAAACTCTTGCCGCACTCGCCGCAGCGGTAGGGCCGCTCGCCGGTGTGGGTTGCGCCGGTGCTTGGCCAGGTGGGAATTTTGGCAGAAGCTCTTGCCGCACAGCCCGCAGGTGTAGGGCCGCTCGCCGGTGTGGGTGCGTTGGTGCTGGATGAGGTTGGAGCTCTGCCGAAGCTCTTGCCGCACTCGGTGCAGCGGTAGGGCCGCTCGCCGGTGTGGGTCAAGCGGTGTTTGGCCAAGTAGGACCCCAAAGCGAAGCCCTTGCCGCAGAGGGGGCAGAAGTGACGCCGGGCGGCGCCGTGGGTGCGCCGGTGCTCGGCCAGGTTGGAGCTTTGGCTGAAGATCTTGCCGCACTCGGGGCACTTGTAGGGCTTCTCGCCGGTGTGGGTCACCTGGTGCCGGAGGAGTTTGGAGCTTTGCCCGAAGGCTTTGCCGCACTCGGGGCACTTGTAGGGTTTGGAAGGAGGGCGGCAAGCCCGGAGGTGCCGGGCCAGGCGGCAACTCCAAAAAAAAGTGGAGCCGCACTGGGGGCAAGCCAAGGGTTGCTCGGGTTGGTGGTGCCGTAAAGCGGCCGCTTGGGCGTAGGTTTTGCCGCAGGCCTCGCAGCGGTAGGGTTTGGCGGCCCCCCCGTGGCGCCGGCGCCGGTGGCGGGCCAGTTGGGCGCTGCCTTCGAAGCGTTCGGGGCACTGGGGGGCAAGGGAAGGAGCCGGAGTGGGTTGCCGGTGGAGGAGGAGGGTGGCGGCGTGGCGGAAGGCTTGGCCGCACTCCTCGCAGCGGTGAGGCCGCTCGGGGTCGGGGTCGCCTCCAATTTTGGGGTCGCCTCCAGTTTTGGGGTCACCACGGGGTTTGGGGTCACCATGGGGTTTGCGTCACCACGGGGTTTGGCGTCGCCTTGAATTTTGGGGTCGCCTCCAGTTTTGGGGTCACCACGGGGTTTGGCGTCACCATGGGGTTTGGCATCGCCTTGAATTTTGGGGTCGCCTCCAGTTTTGGGGGTCACCACCGGGTTTGGGTGTCACCACACGGTTTGGTGTCACCTTGAATTTTGGCGTCGCCTTGAATTTTCGGGGTCACCACAGGGTTTGGCGTCACCACGGGGTTTGGCGTCGCCTTGAATTTTGGCGTCGCCTCCAATTTTGGGGTCACCACAGGGTTTGGTGTCACCTCGAATTTTGGTGTCATCCCGAATTTTGGTGTCGCCGTGAGTTTTAGCGTTGCCAGGAGGCCGGGCGCGCACCACGAAGGGCGGCGTCACCGTGACGTCCACCATGGCGTCCAACGTCGCCATCACCAAGAGGTTCTCCATCACCATGAGGGTCACCATGAGGTTCCCCATGACCATGAGGTTCACCACAAAATTCACCACGACCATGAGGTTCACCATCATCATGAGGTTCTCCATCGCCATGACATTGACCATGAGCTTTACCATCACCACAAGGTTCACCATGACCATGAGGTCCACCATGAGGTTCCCCAAGACCATGAGGTCCACCATGACCATGACCATGACATCCACCATGACCATGAGGTCCACCATGAGGTTCACCATGACCATGACATTCACCATGAGGTCCACCATGACCATGACCATGACATTCACCATCACCATGAGGTTCACCACAAGGTTCACCATGACCATGAGGTCCACCATGACCATGAGGTTCACCATGACCATGACGTTGACCACCACCACAAGGTTCACCATGACCATGAGGTTCACCATCACCATGAGGATCACCATGACCATGAGTTCCACCATGACGTTCACCACGACCATGACCATGACGTTCACCATGACCATGACATCCACCATGACCACGATGTTCACCATCACCATGAGGTCACCACGAGGTTCACCATGACCATGAGGGTCCACCATGACCATGACCATGAGGTTCCCCATGACCATGAGGTTCCCCATGACCATGAGGTCCACCATGAGGTTCCCCATCACCATGACGTTCACCATGAGGTCCACCATGACCATGACCATGACATTCACCATCACCATGAGGTTCACCATGAGGTTCACCATGACCATCAGGTCCACCATGACCATGACCATGAGGTTCACCATGACCATGACCATGACGTTGACCATCACCATGAGGTTCCCCATGACCATGAGGTCCACCATGAGGTTCCCCATCACCATGAGGTTCACCATGAGGTCCACCATGACCATGACCATGATGTTCACCATCACCATGAGGTTCACCATCACCACGGGTTTCACCATGACCATGAGATTCACCATGACCATGAGGGTCCACCATGAGGTCCACCATCACCACGAGGTCCACCATGCCCATGCCGTTGACCACCACCACCACGTTCCCCATCACCACGAGGCCCCCCACCACGTCCCTCCCCACCCCCCCCCACCCCCACCCCCCACCGTACCCCCACCGCCCACCCCCGTTCTCCCCCTCCCGCTGCACCACCACCCCCCTCCCGCCCTCCCGACACCCCCCGCGCGCCCGCCGGTGCTTGGCCAAATCGGAGCTGACGGCGAAACGCCGCCCGCACCCACCGCACCCGTAGGGCCTCTCCCCGGTGTGGGTCCGCCGATGGGTGGCCAGGGTGGACTTGCGCCCGAAAGCCCTCCCGCACTCGCCGCAGCCGTAGGGCCGCTCGCCGGTGTGGGTGCGCCGGTGGTGGACCAGGGTGGAATTTTGGCTGAAGCGGGCGCCGCACTGGGCGCACCCGTAGGGTTTCTCGCCGGTGTGGACGCGTTGGTGCTCCAGGAGGGTGGAGGCGCGGACCGAAGGCTTTGCCGCACTCGCCGCAGGGGTGGGGGCGGGCGCCGGCGTGGCCCTTGAGGTGCTCCAAGAGCGAGGAGCTCCAAGCGAAGGTCTTGGGGCACCGGTGGCAGCGGTGGGGGCGCTCGCCCCCCGGCGCCCCGGCGGCGGTTTTAGGAGGGGGTCGGGGCGGGAGGGGGAGCCTTCGGCCTCGCCTTCGGCCTCTTCGTCATCATCATCGTCATCGTCGTCGTCCTCTTTGGCGTGGGGGGCGAGCGGCGGTGGTGGTGGTTGGGGGGAGCTGGGGGGGGGTGGAGAAGGGTTGGGTGGGGGGATGGACATTTTGGGGGGGGTGAGGGGGTTTTTGGGGGGGGTGAGGGGGGGGGGTTTTGGGGTGGAGGAGGAGGGGTTGGGTGGGGGGGACACACCATGGGGGAGGTGGGGGGGGGTGTTGGGGTGGAGGAGGAGGGGTTGGGTGGGGGGACGCCCGTTTTGGGGGGGTGAGGGGTTTTTTGGGGGGGGTGAGGGTTTTTTTGGGGGGGTGAGGGGACGCCCATGGGGGGAAGTGAGGGTTTTTTTGGGGGGGTGAGGGGTTTTTTGGGGGGTGAGGGGGATTTTTTTGGGGTGGGGGGACGCCCATGGGGGGGGTGAGGGTTTTTTTGGGGGGGGAGGTTTTTTTTGGGGGGGTGAGGATTTTTGGGGGGGTGAGGGTTTTTTTTTTTGGGGTGGGGGAGGAGGGGTTGGGTGGGGGGACGCCCGTTTTGGGGGGGTGAGGGTTTTTTTGGGGGGGGAGGGGGTTTTTGGGGGGGGAGGGGTTTTTGGGGGGGGATGAGGGGGGGGGTTTTTGGGGTGGAGGAGGAGGGGTTGGGTGGGGGGGACGCCCGTTTTGGGGGGGGGGAGGGTGTTTTTTTTTTTTGGGGGGGAGGGTTTTTTTTTGGGGGGGGTGAGGGGTTTTTGGGGGGGGTGAGGGTTTTTTTTTGGGGGGGGGAGGGTTTTTTTTTGGGGGGGGTGAGGGGTTTTTGGGGGGGTGAGGGTGTTTTTTTGGGGGGGGAGGGTTTTTTTTTTGGGGGGGGTGAGGGGTTTTGGGGGGGGGGGGAGGGGTTTTTTGGGGTGGAGGAGGAGGGGTTGGGTGGGGGATGCCCGTTTTGGGGGGTGGAGGGTTTTTTTTTTGGGGGGTGTGAGGGTTTTTTTTGGGGGGGTGAGGGTTTTTTTGGGGGGGGTGAGGGGTTTTTTTTGGGGGGTGAGGGTTTTTTTTTGGGGGTGGGGGAGGAGGGGTTGGGTGGGGGACGCCCGTTTTGGGGGGGTGAGGGGTTTTTTGGGGGGTGAGGGGTTTTTGGGGGGGGGCAGAGGGGGGTTTTTGGGGGTGTGAGGAGGTGGGGTTGGGTGGGGGGGACGTCCGTTTTGGGGGGGTGAGGGTTTTTTTTTGGGGGGGGGGAGGGTTTTTTTTGGGGGGGGTGAGGATTTTTTTGGGGGGGTGAGGATTTTTTGGGGGGGGTGAGGGTTTTTTTTTTTTTTGGGGTGGAGGAGGAGGGGTTGGGTGGGGGGACGCCCGTTTTGGGGGGGTGAGGGGTTTTTGGGGGGTGGGTGAGGGGGTTTTTTTGGGGTGGAGGAGGAGGGGTTGGGTGGGGGGACACCTGTGGGGGGGGTGAGGGGTTTTTTGGGGGGGATGAGGGTTTTTTTTGGGGGGGTGAGGGGTTTTTTGGGGGGGGTGAGGGTTTTTTTTTTTTTTGGGGTGGGGAGGAGGGTCTTGGGTGGGGGGACGCCCGTTTTGGGGGGGGTGAGGAGTTTTTTGGGGGGGGTGAGGGGTTTTTTGGGGGGGGATGAGGGTTTTTTTTGGGGGGTGAGGGTTTTTTTGGGGGGGGTGAGGGTTTTTTTTTTGGGGTGGGGAGGAGGGGTTGGGTGGGGGGACGCCCGTTTTGGGGGGGGTGAGGGGTTTTTTTTTGGGGGGTGAGGGGTTTTTGGGGGCATGAGGGTTTTTTTTTGGGGTGGGGGCACGCCCGTTGGGGGGGTGAGGGGGGATTTTTTGGGGTGGGGGAGGAGGGGTTGGGTGGGGGGGGACGCCCGTTTTGGGGGGGGTGAGGGGTTTTTATTGGGGGGGGTGAGGGGTTTTTTTTTTGGGGTGGAGGAGGAGGGGTTGGGTGGGGGGACGCCTGTTTTGGGGGGGTGAGGGGGGTTTTTTTGGGGGGAGGGATTTTGGGGATGTCAAAATGGGGGAGGGGTCAAGGGGGGCGTTGGTTTTGGGGTCATCGGTTTTGGG